>NW_028255470.1:0-164000 GCF_964263255.1 Lissotriton vulgaris | reverse complement strand
GTGCCTGAAATTGGTCAAAATTGAAGATTTGGAGTAAGCAAAACTCTGTAAAAATGGCAATTTTGGTCACTGTGAGGGTTTAAAAAGTGGTTATTCAACATGAGGCCCGATCCAAATGAAATTTTGAATAATTTTTGGTAGAGTCCAAAAAATCAATTTTCTGATGAAAAACGATGACTCTGGACCAGTCGAACGTTGAAAAAATGATCAATATTGATGAAATTTTAACATTTAATCTTTTTACTTTAAATGACGGTTGGGTGGGAATTATTACTTTTTCAACTAAAATAAGTGTGTTTAAAGTCATTTCTGTGCCTGAAATTGGTCAAAATTGAAGATTTTGAGTAGGCAAAACTGTAAAAATGACGATTTTGGTCACTTTGAGGGTTTAAAAAGTGGTTATTCAACATGAGGCCCGATCCAAATGAGATTTTGAATCATTTTTGATAGAGTCCAAAACAATCAATTTTCTGATGAAAAACGATGACCCCGGACCAGTCGAACGTTGAAAAAATGGTCAATATTGATGAAATTTTAACATTTAATCTTTTGACTTTAAATGAGGGTTGGATGTGAAATATTACTTTTTCAACTAAAATTAGTGTGTTTAAAGTCATTTCTGTACCTGAAATTTGTCAAAATTGAAGCTTTTGAGTAAGCAAAACTCTGTAAAAAATGGCAATTTTGGTCACTGTGAGGGTTTAAAAAGTGGTTATTCAACATGAGACCCGATCCAAAAGACATTTGGAATCATTTTTGGTAGAGTCCAAAAAATCAATTTTCTGATGAAAAACGATGACTCCGGACCAGTCGAACGTTGAAAAAATGGTCAATATTGATGAAATTTTAACATGTAATCTTTTGACTTTAAATGATAGTTGAATGTGAATTATTACTTTTTCAACTAAAATAAGTGTGTTTAAAGTCATTTCTGTGCCTGAAATAGGTCAAAATTGGAGATTTTGAAAAAGCAAAACTCTGTAAAAATGGCAATTTTGGTCACTGTGAGGGTTTAAAAAGTGGTTATTCAACATGAGGCCCGATCCAAATGAAATTTTGAATCATTTTTGGTAGAGTCCAAAAAATAAATTTTCTGATGAAAAACGATGACTCCGGACCAGTCGAACGTTAAAAAAATGGTCAATATTGATGAAATTTTAACATTTAATCTTTTGACTTTAAATGACGGTTGGATGTGAATTATTACTTTTTCAACTAAAATAAGTGTATTTAAAGTCATTTCTGTGCCTGAAATTGGTAAAAAGTGAAGATTTTGAGTAAGCAAAACTCTGTAAAAATGGTGATTTTGGTCACTTTGAGGGTTTAAAAAGTGGTTATTCAACATGAGGCCCAATCCAAATGACATTTTAAATCATTTTTGGTAGAGTCCAAAAAATCTATTTTCTGATGAAAAACGATGACCCCGGACCAGTCGAACGTTGAAAAAATGGTCAATATTGATGAAATTTTAAAATTTAATCTTTTGACTTTAAATGATGGTTGGATGTGAATTAATACTTTTTCAACTAAAATAAGTGTGTTTAAAGTCATTTCTGTGCCTGAAACATTGGTCAAAATTGAAGCTTTTGAGTAAGCAAAACTCTGTAAAAAATGGCAATTTTGGTCACTGTGAGGGTTTAAAAAGTGGTTATTCAACATGAGACCCGATCCAAAAGACATTTTGAATCATTTTTGGTAGAGTCCAAAAAATCAATTTTCTGATGAAAAACGATGACTCCGGACCAGTCGAACGTTGAAAAAATGGTCAATATTGATGACATTTTAACATTTAATCTTTTGACTTTAAATGACGGTTGGATGTGAATTATTACTTTTTCAACTAAAATAAGTGTGTTTAAAGTCATTTCTGTGCCTGAAATTGGTCAAAATTGGAGATTTTGAGTAAGCAAAACTCTGTAAAAATGGTGATTTTGGTCACTTTGAGGGTTTAAAAAGTGGTTATTCAACATGAGGCCCAATCCAAATGACATTTTGAATCATTTTTGGTAGAGTCCAAAAAATCAATTTTCTGATGAAAAACGATGACTCCGGACCAGTCGAACTTTGAAAAAATGGTCAATATTGATGAAATTTTAACATTTAATCTTTTGACTTTAAATGACGGTTGGATGTGAATTATTACTTTTTCAACTAAAATAAGTGTGTTTAAAGTCATTTCTGTGCCTGAAATTGGTCAAAATTGAAGATTTTGAGTAAGCAAAATTCTGTAAAAATGGCAATTATGGTCACCGTGAGGGTTTAAAAAGTGGTTATTCAACATGAGGCCCGATCCAAATGAAATTTTGAATCATTTTTGGTAGAGTCCAAAAAATCACTTTTCTGATGAAAAACGATGACCCCGGACCAGTCGAACGTTCCAAAAATGGTCAGTATTGATGACATTTCAACATTTAATCTTTTGACTTTAAATGACGGTTGGATGTGAATTATTACTTTTTCAACTAAAATAAGTGTGTTTAAAGTAATTTCTGTGCCTGAAATTGGTAAAAAGTGAAGATTTTGAGTAAGCAAAACTCTGTAAAAATGGTGATTTTGGTCACTTTGAGGGTTTAAAAAGTGGTTATTCAACATGAGGCCCAATCCAAATGACATTTTAAATCATTTTTGGTAGAGTCCAAAAAATCAATTTTCTGATGAAAAACGATGACTCCGGACCAGTCGAACGTTGAAAAAATGGTCAATATTGATCAAATTTTCACATTTAATCTTTTGACTTTAAATGACGGTTGGATGTGAATTATTACTTTTCCACTAAAATAAGTGTGTTTAAAGTCATTTCTGTGCCTGAAATTGGTCAAAATTGGGGATTTTGAATAAGAAAAACTCTGTAAAAATGGTGATTTTGGTCACTTTGAGGGTTTAAAAAGTGGTTATTCAACATGAGGCCCAATCCAAATGACATTTTAAATCATTTTTGGTAGAGTCCAAAAAATCTATTTTCTGATGAAAAACGATGACCCCGGACCAGTCAAACGTTGAAAAAATGGTCAATATTGATGAAATTTTAAAATTTAATCTTTTGACTTTAAATGATGGTTGGATGTGAATTAATACTTTTTCAACTAAAATAAGTATGTTTAAAGTCATTTCTGTGCCTGAAACATTGGTCAAAATTGAAGCTTTTGAGTAAGCAAAACTCTGTAAAAATGGCAATTTTGGTCACTGTGAGGGTTTAAAAAGTGGTTATTCAACATGAGACCCGATCCAAAAGACATTTTGAATCATTTTTGGTAGAGTCCAAAAATCAATTTTCTGATGAAAAACGATGACTCCGGACCAGTCGAACGTTGAAAAAATGGTCAATATTGATGACATTTTAACATTTAATCTTTTGACTTTAAATGACGGTTGGATGTGAGTTATTACTTTTTCAACTAAAATAAGTGTGTTTAAAGTCATTTCTGTGCCTGAAATTGGTCAAAATTGAAGATTTTGTGTAAGCAAAACTCTGTAAAAATGGCAATTTTGGTCACTGTGAGGGTTTAAAAAGTGGTTATTCAACATGAGGCCCGATCCAAATGACATTTTGAATCATTTTTGGTAGAGTCCAAAAAATCCATTTTCTGATGAAAAACGATGACCCCGGACCAGTCAAACGTTGAAAAAATGGTCAATATTGATGAAATTTTAACATTTCATCTTTTGACTTTAAATGATGGTTGGATGTGAGTTATTACTTTTTCAACTAAAATAAGTGTGTTTAAAGTCATTTCTGTGCCTGAAATTGGTCAAAATTGAAGATTTTGAGTAAGCAAAACTCTGTAAAAATGGCAGTTTTGGTCACTGTGAGGGTTTAAAAAGTGGTTATTCAACATGAGGCCCGATCCAAATGACATTTTGAATCATTTTTGGTAGAGTCCAAAAAATCAATTTTCTGATGAAAAACGATGACCCCGGACCAGTCGAACGTTGAAAAAATGGTCAATATTGATGAAATTTTAATATTTAATCTTTTGACTTTAAATGACGGTTGGATGTGAGTTATTACTTTTTCAACTAAAATAAGTGTGTTTAAAGTCATTACTATGCCTGAAATTGGTCAAAATTGAAGATTTTGAGTAAGCAAAACTCTGTAAAAATTGCAGTTTTGGTCACTGTGAGGGTTTAAAAAGTGGTTATTCAACATGAGGCCCGATCCAAATGACATTTTGAATCATTTTTGGTAGAGTCCAAAAAATCAATTTTCTGATGAAAAACGATGACCCCGGACCAGTCGAACGTTGAAAAAATGGTCAATATTGATGAAATTTTAACATTTAATCTTTTGACTTTAAATGACGGTTGGATGTTAATTATTACTTTTTCAACTAAAATAAGTGTGTTTAAAGTAATTTCTGTGCCTGAAATTGGTCAAAATTGAAGATTTTGAGTAAGCAAAACTCTGTAAAAATTGCAGTTTTGGTCACTGTGAGGGTTTAAAAAGTGGTTATTCAACATGAGGCCCGATCCAAATGACATTTTGAATCATTTTTGGTAGAGTCCAAAAAATCAATTTTCTGATGAAAAACGATGACCCCGGACCAGTCGAACGTTGAAAAAATGGTCAATATTGATGAAATTTTAATATTTAATCTTTTGACTTTAAATGACGGTTGGATGTGAGTTATTACTTTTTCAACTAAAATAAGTGTGTTTAAAGTCATTACTATGCCTGAAATTGGTCAAAATTGAAGATTTTGAGTAAGCAAAACTCTGTAAAAATTGCAGTTTTGGTCACTGTGAGGGTTTAAAAAGTGGTTATTCAACATGAGGCCCGATCCAAATGACATTTTGAATCATTTTTGGTAGAGTCCAAAAAATCAATTTTCTGATGAAAAACGATGACCCCGGACCAGTCGAACGTTGAAAAAATGGTCAATATTGATGAAATTTTAACATTTAATCTTTTGACTTTAAATGACGGTTGGATGTGAGTTATTACTTTTTCAACTAAAATAAGTGTGTTTAAAGTCATTTCTGTGCCTGAAATTGGTCAAAATTGAAGATTTTTAGTAAGCAAAACTCTGTAAAAATGGCAGTTTTGGTCACTGTGAGGGTTTAAAAAGTGGTTATTCAACATGAGGCCTGATCCTAATGACATTTTGAATCATTTTTGGTAGAGTCCAAAAAATCCATTTTCTGATGAAAAACGATGACCCCGGACCAGTCGAACGTTGAAAAAATGGTCAATATTGATGAAATTTTAACATTTAATCTTTTGACTTTAAATGACGGTTGGATGTGAGTTATTACTTTTTCAACTAAAATAAGTGTGTTTAAAGTCATTTCTGTGCCTGAAATTGGTCAAAATTGAAGATTTTTAGTAAGCAAAACTCTGTAAAATGGCAGTTTTGGTCACTGTGAGGGTTTAAAAAGTGGTTATTCAACATGAGGCCCGATCCAAATGACATTTTGAATCATTTTTGGTAGAGTCCAAAAAATCAATTTTCTGATGAAAAACGATGACCCCGGACCAGTCGAACGTTGAAAAAATGGTCAATATTGATGAAATTTTAACATTTAATCTTTTGACTTTAAATGACGGTTGGATGTGAGTTATTACTTGTTCAACTAAAATAAGTGTGTTTAAAGTCATTTCTGTGCCTGAAATTGGTCAAAATTGAAGATTTTGAGTAAGCAAAACTCTGTAAAAATGGCAATATTGGTCACTGTGAGGGTTTAAAAAGTGGTTATTCAACATGAGGCCCGATCCAAATGACATTTTGAATCATTTTTGGTAGAGTCCAAAAAATCAATTTTCTGATGAAAAACGATGACCCCGGACCAGTCGAACGTTGAAAAAATGGTCAATATTGATGAAATTTTAACATTTAATCTTTTGACTTTAAATGACGGTTGGATGTGAGTTATTACTTTTTCAACTAAAATAAGTGTGTTTAAAGTCATTTCTGTGCCTGAAATTGGTCAAAATTGAAGATTTTGTGTAAGCAAAACTCTGTAAAAATGGCAATTTTGGTCACTGTGAGGGTTTAAAAAGTGGTTATTCAACATGAGGCCCGATCCAAATGACATTTTGAATCATTTTTGGTAGAGTCCAAAAAATCCATTTTCTGATGAAAAACGATGACCCCGGACCAGTCAAACGTTGAAAAAATGGTCAATATTGATGAAATTTTAACATTTCATCTTTTGACTTTAAATGATGGTTGGATGTGAGTTATTACTTTTTCAACTAAAATAAGTGTGTTTAAAGTCATTTCTGTGCCTGAAATTGGTCAAAATTGAAGATTTTGAGTAAGCAAAACTCTGTAAAAATGGCAGTTTTGGTCACTGTGAGGGTTTAAAAAGTGGTTATTCAACATGAGGCCCGATCCAAATGACATTTTGAATCATTTTTGGTAGAGTCCAAAAAATCCATTTTCTGATGAAAAACGATGACCCCGGACCAGTCGAACGTTGAATAAATGGTCAATATTGATGAAATTTTAACATTTAAACTTTTGACTTTAAATGACGGTTGGATGTGAGTTATTACTTTTTCAACTAAAATAAGTGTGTTTAAAGTCATTTCTGTGCCTGAAATTGGTCAAAATTGAAGATTTTGAGTAAGCAAAACTCTGTAAAAATTGCAATTTTGGTCACTGTGAGGGTTTAAAAAGTGGTTATTCAACATGAGGCCCGATCCAAATGACATTTTGAATCATTTATGGTAGAGTCCAAAAAATCAATTTTCTGATGAAAAACGATGACCCCGGACCAGTCGAACGTTGAAAAAATGGTCAATATTGATGAAATTTTAATATTTAATCTTTTGACTTTAAATGACGGTTGGATGTGAGTTATTACTTTTTCAACTAAAATAAGTGTGTTTAAAGTCATTACTATGCCTGAAATTGGTCAAAATTGAAGATTTTGAGTAAGCAAAACTCTGTAAAAATTGCAGTTTTGGTCACTGTGAGGGTTTAAAAAGTGGTTATTCAACATGAGGCCCGATCCAAATGACATTTTGAATCATTTTTGGTAGAGTCCAAAAAATCAATTTTCTGATGAAAAACGATGACCCCGGACCAGTCGAACGTTGAAAAAATGGTCAATATTGATGAAATTTTAACATTTAATCTTTTGACTTTAAATGACGGTTGGATGTGAGTTATTACTTTTTCAACTAAAATAAGTGTGTTTAAAGTCATTTCTGTGCCTGAAATTGGTCAAAATTGAAGATTTTGTGTAAGCAAAACTCTGTAAAAATGGCAATTTTGGTCACTGTGAGGGTTTAAAAAGTGGTTATTCAACATGAGGCCCGATCCAAATGACATTTTGAATCATTTTTGGTAGAGTCCAAAAAATCCATTTTCTGATGAAAAACGATGACCCCGGACCAGTCAAACGTTGAAAAAATGGTCAATATTGATGAAATTTTAACATTTCATCTTTTGACTTTAAATGATGGTTGGATGTGAGTTATTACTTTTTCAACTAAAATAAGTGTGTTTAAAGTCATTTCTGTGCCTGAAATTGGTCAAAATTGAAGATTTTGAGTAAGCAAAACTCTGTAAAAATGGCAGTTTTGGTCACTGTGAGGGTTTAAAAAGTGGTTATTCAACATGAGGCCCGATCCAAATGACATTTTGAATCATTTTTGGTAGAGTCCAAAAAATCCATTTTCTGATGAAAAACGATGACCCCGGACCAGTCGAACATTGAAAAAATGGTCAATATTGATGAAATTTTAACATTTAATCTTTTGACTTTAAATGACGGTTGGATGTGAATTAATACTTTTTCAACTAAAATAAGTGTGTTTAAAGTCATTTCTGTGCCTGAAACATTGGTCAAAATTGAAGCTTTTGAGTAAGCAAAACTCTGTAAAAAATGGCAATTTTGGTCACTGTGAGGGTTTAAAAAGTGGTTATTCAACATGAGACCCGATCCAAAAGACATTTTGAATCATTTTTGGTAGAGTCCAAAAAATCAATTTTCTGATGAAAAACGATGACTCCGGACCAGTCGAACGTTGAAAAAATGGTCAATATTGATGACATTTTAACATTTAATCTTTTGACTTTAAATGACGGTTGGATGTGAATTATTACTTTTTCAACTAAAATAAGTGTGTTTAAAGTCATTTCTGTGCCTGAAATTGGTCAAAATTGGAGATTTTGAGTAAGCAAAACTCTGTAAAAATGGTGATTTTGGTCACTTTGAGGGTTTAAAAAGTGGTTATTCAACATGAGGCCCAATCCAAATGACATTTTGAATCATTTTTGGTAGAGTCCAAAAAATCAATTTTCTGATGAAAAACGATGACTCCGGACCAGTCGAACTTTGAAAAAATGGTCAATATTGATGAAATTTTAACATTTAATCTTTTGACTTTAAATGACGGTTGGATGTGAATTATTACTTTTTCAACTAAAATAAGTGTGTTTAAAGTCATTTCTGTGCCTGAAATTGGTCAAAATTGAAGATTTTGAGTAAGCAAAATTCTGTAAAAATGGCAATTATGGTCACCGTGAGGGTTTAAAAAGTGGTTATTCAACATGAGGCCCGATCCAAATGAAATTTTGAATCATTTTTGGTAGAGTCCAAAAAATCACTTTTCTGATGAAAAACGATGACCCCGGACCAGTCGAACGTTCCAAAAATGGTCAGTATTGATGACATTTCAACATTTAATCTTTTGACTTTAAATGACGGTTGGATGTGAATTATTACTTTTTCAACTAAAATAAGTGTGTTTAAAGTAATTTCTGTGCCTGAAATTGGTAAAAAGTGAAGATTTTGAGTAAGCAAAACTCTGTAAAAATGGTGATTTTGGTCACTTTGAGGGTTTAAAAAGTGGTTATTCAACATGAGGCCCAATCCAAATGACATTTTAAATCATTTTTGGTAGAGTCCAAAAAATCAATTTTCTGATGAAAAACGATGACTCCGGACCAGTCGAACGTTGAAAAAATGGTCAATATTGATCAAATTTTCACATTTAATCTTTTGACTTTAAATGACGGTTGGATGTGAATTATTACTTTTCCACTAAAATAAGTGTGTTTAAAGTCATTTCCGTGCCTGAAATTGGTCAAAATTGGGGATTTTGAATAAGAAAAACTCTGTAAAAATGGTGATTTTGGTCACTTTGAGGGTTTAAAAAGTGGTTATTCAACATGAGGCCCAATCCAAATGACATTTTAAATCATTTTTGGTAGAGTCCAAAAAATCTATTTTCTGATGAAAAACGATGACCCCGGACCAGTCAAACGTTGAAAAAATGGTCAATATTGATGAAATTTTAAAATTTAATCTTTTGACTTTAAATGATGGTTGGATGTGAATTAATACTTTTTCAACTAAAATAAGTATGTTTAAAGTCATTTCTGTGCCTGAAACATTGGTCAAAATTGAAGCTTTTGAGTAAGCAAAACTCTGTAAAAATGGCAATTTTGGTCACTGTGAGGGTTTAAAAAGTGGTTATTCAACATGAGACCCGATCCAAAAGACATTTTGAATCATTTTTGGTAGAGTCCAAAAATCAATTTTCTGATGAAAAACGATGACTCCGGACCAGTCGAACGTTGAAAAAATGGTCAATATTGATGACATTTTAACATTTAATCTTTTGACTTTAAATGACGGTTGGATGTGAGTTATTACTTTTTCAACTAAAATAAGTGTGTTTAAAGTCATTTCTGTGCCTGAAATTGGTCAAAATTGAAGATTTTGTGTAAGCAAAACTCTGTAAAAATGGCAATTTTGGTCACTGTGAGGGTTTAAAAAGTGGTTATTCAACATGAGGCCCGATCCAAATGACATTTTGAATCATTTTTGGTAGAGTCCAAAAAATCCATTTTCTGATGAAAAACGATGACCCCGGACCAGTCAAACGTTGAAAAAATGGTCAATATTGATGAAATTTTAACATTTCATCTTTTGACTTTAAATGATGGTTGGATGTGAGTTATTACTTTTTCAACTAAAATAAGTGTGTTTAAAGTCATTTCTGTGCCTGAAATTGGTCAAAATTGAAGATTTTGAGTAAGCAAAACTCTGTAAAAATGGCAGTTTTGGTCACTGTGAGGGTTTAAAAAGTGGTTATTCAACATGAGGCCCGATCCAAATGACATTTTGAATCATTTTTGGTAGAGTCCAAAAAATCAATTTTCTGATGAAAAACGATGACCCCGGACCAGTCGAACGTTGAAAAAATGGTCAATATTGATGAAATTTTAATATTTAATCTTTTGACTTTAAATGACGGTTGGATGTGAGTTATTACTTTTTCAACTAAAATAAGTGTGTTTAAAGTCATTACTATGCCTGAAATTGGTCAAAATTGAAGATTTTGAGTAAGCAAAACTCTGTAAAAATTGCAGTTTTGGTCACTGTGAGGGTTTAAAAAGTGGTTATTCAACATGAGGCCCGATCCAAATGACATTTTGAATCATTTTTGGTAGAGTCCAAAAAATCAATTTTCTGATGAAAAACGATGACCCCGGACCAGTCGAACGTTGAAAAAATGGTCAATATTGATGAAATTTTAACATTTAATCTTTTGACTTTAAATGACGGTTGGATGTTAATTATTACTTTTTCAACTAAAATAAGTGTGTTTAAAGTAATTTCTGTGCCTGAAATTGGTCAAAATTGAAGATTTTGAGTAAGCAAAACTCTGTAAAAATTGCAGTTTTGGTCACTGTGAGGGTTTAAAAAGTGGTTATTCAACATGAGGCCCGATCCAAATGACATTTTGAATCATTTTTGGTAGAGTCCAAAAAATCAATTTTCTGATGAAAAACGATGACCCCGGACCAGTCGAACGTTGAAAAAATGGTCAATATTGATGAAATTTTAATATTTAATCTTTTGACTTTAAATGACGGTTGGATGTGAGTTATTACTTTTTCAACTAAAATAAGTGTGTTTAAAGTCATTACTATGCCTGAAATTGGTCAAAATTGAAGATTTTGAGTAAGCAAAACTCTGTAAAAATTGCAGTTTTGGTCACTGTGAGGGTTTAAAAAGTGGTTATTCAACATGAGGCCCGATCCAAATGACATTTTGAATCATTTTTGGTAGAGTCCAAAAAATCAATTTTCTGATGAAAAACGATGACCCCGGACCAGTCGAACGTTGAAAAAATGGTCAATATTGATGAAATTTTAACATTTAATCTTTTGACTTTAAATGACGGTTGGATGTGAGTTATTACTTTTTCAACTAAAATAAGTGTGTTTAAAGTCATTTCTGTGCCTGAAATTGGTCAAAATTGAAGATTTTTAGTAAGCAAAACTCTGTAAAAATGGCAGTTTTGGTCACTGTGAGGGTTTAAAAAGTGGTTATTCAACATGAGGCCTGATCCTAATGACATTTTGAATCATTTTTGGTAGAGTCCAAAAAATCCATTTTCTGATGAAAAACGATGACCCCGGACCAGTCGAACGTTGAAAAAATGGTCAATATTGATGAAATTTTAACATTTAATCTTTTGACTTTAAATGACGGTTGGATGTGAGTTATTACTTTTTCAACTAAAATAAGTGTGTTTAAAGTCATTTCTGTGCCTGAAATTGGTCAAAATTGAAGATTTTTAGTAAGCAAAACTCTGTAAAAATGGCAGTTTTGGTCACTGTGAGGGTTTAAAAAGTGGTTATTCAACATGAGGCCCGATCCAAATGACATTTTGAATCATTTTTGGTAGAGTCCAAAAAATCAATTTTCTGATGAAAAACGATGACCCCGGACCAGTCGAACGTTGAAAAAATGGTCAATATTGATGAAATTTTAACATTTAATCTTTTGACTTTAAATGACGGTTGGATGTGAGTTATTACTTGTTCAACTAAAATAAGTGTGTTTAAAGTCATTTCTGTGCCTGAAATTGGTCAAAATTGAAGATTTTGAGTAAGCAAAACTCTGTAAAAATGGCAATATTGGTCACTGTGAGGGTTTAAAAAGTGGTTATTCAACATGAGGCCCGATCCAAATGACATTTTGAATCATTTTTGGTAGAGTCCAAAAAATCAATTTTCTGATGAAAAACGATGACCCCGGACCAGTCGAACGTTGAAAAAATGGTCAATATTGATGAAATTTTAACATTTAATCTTTTGACTTTAAATGACGGTTGGATGTGAGTTATTACTTTTTCAACTAAAATAAGTGTGTTTAAAGTCATTTCTGTGCCTGAAATTGGTCAAAATTGAAGATTTTGTGTAAGCAAAACTCTGTAAAAATGGCAATTTTGGTCACTGTGAGGGTTTAAAAAGTGGTTATTCAACATGAGGCCCGATCCAAATGACATTTTGAATCATTTTTGGTAGAGTCCAAAAAATCCATTTTCTGATGAAAAACGATGACCCCGGACCAGTCAAACGTTGAAAAAATGGTCAATATTGATGAAATTTTAACATTTCATCTTTTGACTTTAAATGATGGTTGGATGTGAGTTATTACTTTTTCAACTAAAATAAGTGTGTTTAAAGTCATTTCTGTGCCTGAAATTGGTCAAAATTGAAGATTTTGAGTAAGCAAAACTCTGTAAAAATGGCAGTTTTGGTCACTGTGAGGGTTTAAAAAGTGGTTATTCAACATGAGGCCCGATCCAAATGACATTTTGAATCATTTTTGGTAGAGTCCAAAAAATCCATTTTCTGATGAAAAACGATGACCCCGGACCAGTCGAACGTTGAATAAATGGTCAATATTGATGAAATTTTAACATTTAAACTTTTGACTTTAAATGACGGTTGGATGTGAGTTATTACTTTTTCAACTAAAATAAGTGTGTTTAAAGTCATTTCTGTGCCTGAAATTGGTCAAAATTGAAGATTTTGAGTAAGCAAAACTCTGTAAAAATTGCAATTTTGGTCACTGTGAGGGTTTAAAAAGTGGTTATTCAACATGAGGCCCGATCCAAATGACATTTTGAATCATTTATGGTAGAGTCCAAAAAATCAATTTTCTGATGAAAAACGATGACCCCGGACCAGTCGAACGTTGAAAAAATGGTCAATATTGATGAAATTTTAATATTTAATCTTTTGACTTTAAATGACGGTTGGATGTGAGTTATTACTTTTTCAACTAAAATAAGTGTGTTTAAAGTCATTACTATGCCTGAAATTGGTCAAAATTGAAGATTTTGAGTAAGCAAAACTCTGTAAAAATTGCAGTTTTGGTCACTGTGAGGGTTTAAAAAGTGGTTATTCAACATGAGGCCCGATCCAAATGACATTTTGAATCATTTTTGGTAGAGTCCAAAAAATCAATTTTCTGATGAAAAACGATGACCCCGGACCAGTCGAACGTTGAAAAAATGGTCAATATTGATGAAATTTTAACATTTAATCTTTTGACTTTAAATGACGGTTGGATGTGAGTTATTACTTTTTCAACTAAAATAAGTGTGTTTAAAGTCATTTCTGTGCCTGAAATTGGTCAAAATTGAAGATTTTGTGTAAGCAAAACTCTGTAAAAATGGCAATTTTGGTCACTGTGAGGGTTTAAAAAGTGGTTATTCAACATGAGGCCCGATCCAAATGACATTTTGAATCATTTTTGGTAGAGTCCAAAAAATCCATTTTCTGATGAAAAACGATGACCCCGGACCAGTCAAACGTTGAAAAAATGGTCAATATTGATGAAATTTTAACATTTCATCTTTTGACTTTAAATGATGGTTGGATGTGAGTTATTACTTTTTCAACTAAAATAAGTGTGTTTAAAGTCATTTCTGTGCCTGAAATTGGTCAAAATTGAAGATTTTGAGTAAGCAAAACTCTGTAAAAATGGCAGTTTTGGTCACTGTGAGGGTTTAAAAAGTGGTTATTCAACATGAGGCCCGATCCAAATGACATTTTGAATCATTTTTGGTAGAGTCCAAAAAATCCATTTTCTGATGAAAAACGATGACCCCGGACCAGTCGAACGTTGAAAAAATGGTCAATATTGATGAAATTTTAATATTTAATCTTTTGACTTTAAATGACGGTTGGATGTGAGTTATTACTTTTTCAACTAAAATAAGTGTGTTTAAAGTCATTACTATGCCTGAAATTGGTCAAAATTGAAGATTTTGAGTAAGCAAAACTCTGTAAAAATTGCAGTTTTGGTCACTGTGAGGGTTTAAAAAGTGGTTATTCAACATGAGGCCCGATCCAAATGACATTTTGAATCATTTTTGGTAGAGTCCAAAAAATCAATTTTCTGATGAAAAACGATGACCCCGGACCAGTCGAACGTTGAAAAAATTGTCAATATTGATGAAATTTTAACATTTAATCTTTTGACTTTAAATGACGGTTGGATGTTAATTATTACTTTTTCAACTAAAATAAGTGTGTTTAAAGTCATTTCTGTGCCTGAAATTGGTCAAAATTGAAAATTTTGAGTAAGCAAAACTCTGTAAAAATGGCAGTTTTGGTCACTGTGAGGGTTTAAAAAGTGGTTATTCAACATGAGGCCTGATCCTAATGACATTTTGAATCATTTTTGGTAGAGTCCAAAAAATCCATTTTCTGATGAAAAACGATGACCCCCGGACCAGTCGAACGTTGAAAAAATGGTCAATATTGATGAAATTTTAACATTTAATCTTTTGACTTTAAATGACGGTTGGATGTGAGTTATTACTTTTTCAACTAAAATAAGTGTGTTTAAAGTCATTTCTGTGCCTGAAATTGGTCAAAATTGAAGATTTTTAGTAAGCAAAACTCTGTAAAAATGGCAGTTTTAGTCACTGTGAGGGTTTAAAAAGTGGTTATTCAACATGAGGCCCGATCCAAATGACATTTTGAATCATTTTTGGTAGAGTCCAAAAAATCAATTTTCTGATGAAAAACGATGACCCCGGACCAGTCGAACGTTGAAAAAATGGTCAATATTGATGAAATTTTAACATTTAATCTTTTGACTTTAAATGACGGTTGGATGTGAGTTATTACTTTTTCAACTAAAATAAGTGTGTTTAAAGTCATTTCTGTGCCTGAAATTGGTCAAAATTGAAGATTTTGAGTAAGCAAAACTCTGTAAAAATGGCAATTTTGGTCACTGTGAGGGTTTAAAAAGTGGTTATTCAACACGAGGCCCGATCCAAATGACATTTTGAATCATTTTTGGTAGAGTCCAAAAAATCAATTTTCTGATGAAAAACGATGACCCCGGACCAGTCGAACGTTGAAAAAATGGTCAATATTGATGAAATTTTAACATTTAATCTTTTGACTTTAAATGACGGTTGGATGTGAGTTATTACTTTTTCAACTAAAATAAGTGTGTTTAAAGTCATTTCTGTGCCTGAAATTGGTCAAAATTGAAGATTTTGTGTAAGCAAAACTCTGTAAAAATGGCAATTTTGGTCACTGTGAGGGTTTAAAAAGTGGTTATTCAACATGAGGCCCGATCCAAATGACATTTTGAATCATTTTTGGTAGAGTCCAAAAAATCCATTTTCTGATGAAAAACGATGACCCCGGACCAGTCAAACGTTGAAAAAATGGTCAATATTGATGAAATTTTAACATTTCATCTTTTGACTTTAAATGATGGTTGGATGTGAGTTATTACTTTTTCAACTAAAATAAGTGTGTTTAAAGTCATTTCTGTGCCTGAAATTGGTCAAAATTGAAGATTTTGAGTAAGCAAAACTCTGTAAAAATGGCAGTTTTGGTCACTGTGAGGGTTTAAAAAGTGGTTATTCAACATGAGGCCCGATCCAAATGACATTTTGAATCATTTTTGGTAGAGTCCAAAAAATCCATTTTCTGATGAAAAACGATGACCCCGGACCAGTCGAACGTTGAAAAAATGGTCAATATTGATGAAATTTTAACATTTAATCTTTTGACTTTAAATGACGGTTGGATGTGAGTTATTACTTTTTCAACTAAAATAAGTGTGTTTAAAGTCATTTCTGTGCCTGAAATTGGTCAAAATTGAAGATTTTGAGTAAGCAAAACTCTGTAAAAATGGCAGTTTTGGTCACTGTGAGGGTTTAAAAAGTGGTTATTCAACATGAGGCCCGATCCAAATGACATTTTGAATCATTTTTGGTAGAGTCCAAAAAATCAATTTTCTGATGAAAAACGATGACCCCGGACCAGTCGAACGTTGAAAAAATGGTCAATATTGATGAAATTTTAACATTTAAACTTTTGACTTTAAATGACGGTTGGATGTGAGTTATTACTTTTTCAACTAAAATAAGTGTGTTTAAAGTCATTTCTGTGCCTGAAATTGGTCAAAATTGAAGATTTTGAGTAAGCAAAACTCTGTAAAAATGGCAATTTTGGTCACTGTGAGGGTTTAAAAAGTGGTTATTCAACATGAGGCCCGATCCAAATGACATTTTGAATCATTTATGGTAGAGTCCAAAAAATCAATTTTCTGATGAAAAACGATGACCCCGGACCAGTCGAACGTTGAAAAAATGGTCAATATTGATGAAATTTTAATATTTAATCTTTTGACTTTAAATGATGGTTGGATGTGAGTTATTACTTTTTCAACTAAAATAAGTGTGTTTAAAGTCATTTCTGTGCCTGAAATCGGTCAAAATTGAAGATTTTGAGTAAGCAAAACTCTGTAAAAATTGCAGTTTTGGTCACTGTGAGGGTTTAAAAAGTGGTTATTCAACATGAGGCCCGATCCAAATGACATTTTGAATCATTTTTGGTAGAGTCCAAAAAATCAATTTTCTGATGAAAAACGATGACCCCGGACCAGTCGAACGTTGAAAAAATGGTCAATATTGATGAAATTTTAACATTTAATCTTTTGACTTTAAATGACGGTTGGATGTGAGTTATTACTTTTTCAACTAAAATAAGTGTGTTTAAAATCATTTCTGTGCCTGAAATTGGTCAAAATTGAAGATTTTGAGTAAGCAAAACTCTGTAAAAATGGCAATGTTGGTCACTGTGAGGGTTTAAAAAGTGGTTATTCAACATGAGGCCCGATCCAAATGACATTTTGAATCATTTTTGGTAGAGTCCAAAAAATCAATTTTCTGATGAAAAACGATGACCCCGGACCAGTCGAACGTTGAAAAAATGGTCAATATTGGTGAAATTTTAACATTTAATCTTTTGACTTTAAATGACGGTTGGATGTGAGTTATTACTTTTTCAACTAAAATAAGTGTGTTTAAAGTCATTTCTGTGCCTGAAATTGGTCAAAATTGAAGATTTTGAGTAAGCAAAACTCTGTAAAAATGGCAGTTTTGCTCACTGTGAGGGTTTAAAAAGTGGTTATTCAACATGAGGCCCGATCCAAATGACATTTTGAATCATTTTTGGTAGAGTCCAAAAAATCAATTTTCTGATGAAAAACGATGACCCCGGACCAGTCGAACGTTGAAAAAATGGTCAATATTGATGAAATTTTAACATTTAAACTTTTGACTTTAAATGACGGTTGGATGTGAGTTATTACTTTTTCAACTAAAATAAGTGTGTTTAAAGTCATTTCTGTGCCTGAAATTGGTCAAAATTGAAGATTTTGAGTAAGCAAAACTCTGTAAAAATGGCAATTTTGGTCACTGTGAGGGTTTAAAAAGTGGTTATTCAACATGAGGCCCGATCCAAATGACATTTTGAATCATTTATGGTAGAGTCCAAAAAATCAATTTCCTGATGAAAAACGATGACCCCGGACCAGTCGAACGTTGAAAAAATGGTCAATATTGATGAAATTTTAATATTTAATCTTTTGACTTTAAATGATGGTTGGATGTGAGTTATTACTTTTTCAACTAAAATAAGTGTGTTTAAAGTCATTTCTGTGCCTGAAATTGGTCAAAATTGAAGATTTTGAGTAAGCAAAACTCTGTAAAAATGGCAGTTTTGGTCACTGTGAGGGTTTAAAAACTGGTTATTCAACATGAGGCCCGATCCAAATGACATTTTGAATCATTTTTGGTAGAGTCCAAAAAATCCATTTTCTGATGAAAAACGATGACCCCGGACCAGTCGAACGTTGAAAAAATGGTCAATATTGATGAAATTTTAACATTTAATCTTTTGACTTTAAATGACGGTTGGATGTGAGTTATTACTTTTTCAACTAAAATAAGTGTGTTTAAAGTCATTTCTGTGCCTGAAATTGGTCAAAATTGAAGATTTTTAGTAAGCAAAACTCTGTAAAAATGGCAGTTTTGGTCACTGTGAGGGTTTAAAAAGTGGTTATTCAAAATGAGGCCCGATCCAAATGACATTTTGAATCATTTTTGGTAGAGTCCAAAAAATCAATTTTCTGATGAAAAACGATGACCCCGGACCAGTCGAACGTTGAAAAAATGGTCAATATTGATGACATTTTAACATTTAATCTTTTGACTTTAAATGACGGTTGGATGTGAGTTATTACTTTTTCAACTAAAATAAGTGTGTTTAAAGTCATTTCTGTGCCTGAAATTGGTCAAAATTGAAGATTTTGAGTAAGCAAAACTCTGTAAAAATGGCAGTTTTGGTCACTGTGAGGGTTTAAAAAGTGGTTATTCAACATGAGGCCCGATCCAAATGACATTTTGAATCATTTTTGGTAGAGTCCAAAAAATCCATTTTCTGATGAAAAACGATGATCCCGGACCAGTCGAACGTTGAAAAAATGGTCAATATTGATGAAATTTTAACATTTAATCTTTTGACTTTAAATGACGGTTGGATGTGAGTTATTACTTTTTCAACTAAAATAAGTGTGTTTAAAGTCATTTCTGTGCCTGAAATTGGTCAAAATTGAAGATTTTGAGTAAGCAAAACTCTGTAAAAATGGCAATTTTGGTCACTGTGAGGGTTTAAAAAGTGGTTATTCAACATGAGGCCCGATCCAAATGACATTTTGAATCATTTTTGATAGAGTCCAAAAAATCAATTTTCTGATGAAGAACGATGACCCCGGACCAGTCGAACGTTGAAAAAATGGTCAATATTGATGAAATTTTAATATTTAATCTTTTGACTTTAAATGACGGTTGGATGTGAGTTATTACTTTTTCAACTAAAATAAGTGTGTTTAAAGTCATTTCTGTGCCTGAAATTGGTCAAAATTGAAGATTTTGAGTAAGCAAAACTCTGTAAAAATGGCAGTTTTGGTCACTGTGAGGGTTTAAAAAGTGGTTATTCAACATGAGGCCCGATCCAAATGACATTTTGAATCATTTTTGGTAGAGTCCAAAAAATCAATTTTCTGATGAAAAACGATGACCCCGGACCAGTCGAACGTTGAAAAAATGGTCAATATTGATGAAATTTTAACATTTAAACTTTTGACTTTAAATGACGGTTGGATGTGAGTTATTACTTTTTCAACTAAAATAAGTGTGTTTAAAGTCATTTCTGTGCCTGAAATTGGTCAAAATTGAAGATTTTGAGTAAGCAAAACTCTGTAAAAATGGCAATTTTGGTCACTGTGAGGGTTTAAAAAGTGGTTATTCAACATGAGGCCCGATCCAAATGACATTTTGAATCATTTATGGTAGAGTCCAAAAAATCTATTTTCTGATGAAAAACGATGACCCCGGACCAGTCGAACGTTGAAAAAACGGTCAATATTGATGAAATTTTAACATTTAATCTTTTGACTTTAAATGACGGTTGGATGTTAATTATTACTTTTTCAACTAAAATAAGTGTGTTTAAAGTCATTTCTGTGCCTGAAATTGGTCAAAATTGAAGATTTTGAGTAAGCAAAACTCTGTAAAAATGGCAGTTTTGGTCACTGTGAGGGTTTAAAAAGTGGTTATTCAACATGAGGCCCGATCCAAATGACATTTTGAATCATTTTTGGTAGAGTCCAAAAAATCCATTTTCTGATGAAAAACGATGACCCCGGACCAGTCGAACGTTGAAAAAATGGTCAATATTGATGAAATTTTAACATTTAATCTTTTGACTTTAAATGACGGTTGGATGTGAGTTATTACTTTTTCAACTAAAATAAGTGTGTTTAAAATCATTTCTGTGCCTGAAATTGGTCAAAATTGAAGATTTTGAGTAAGCAAAACTCTGTAAAAATGGCAATGTTGGTCACTGTGAGGGTTTAAAAAGTGGTTATTCAACATGAGGCCCGATCCAAATGACATTTTGAATCATTTTTGGTAGAGTCCAAAAAAATCAATTTTCTGATGAAAAACGATGACCCCGGACCAGTCGAACGTTGAAAAAATGGTCAATATTGATGAAATTTTAACATTTAAACTTTTGACTTTAAATGACGGTTGGATGTGAGTTATTACTTTTTCAACTAAAATAAGTGTGTTTAAAGTCATTTCTGTGCCTGAAATTGGTCAAAATTGAAGATTTTGAGTAAGCAAAACTCTGTAAAAATGGCAATTTTGGTCACTGTGAGGGTTTAAAAAGTGGTTATTCAACATGAGGCCCGATCCAAATGACATTTTGAATCATTTATGGTAGAGTCCAAAAAATCAATTTTCTGATGAAAAACGATGACCCCGGACCAGTCGAACGTTGAAAAAATGGTCAATATTGATGAAATTTTAACATTTAATCTTTTGACTTTAAATGACGGTTGGATGTTAATTATTACTTTTTCAACTAAAATAAGTGTGTTTAAAGTCATTACTATGCCTGAAATTGGTCAAAATTGAAGATTTTGAGTAAGCAAAACTCTGTAAAAATTGCAGTTTTGGTCACTGTGAGGGTTTAAAAAGTGGTTATTCAACATGAGGCCCGATCCAAATGACATTTTGAATCATTTTTGGTAGAGTCCAAAAAATCAATTTTCTGATGAAAAACGATGACCCCGGACCAGTCGAACGTTGAAAAAATTGTCAATATTGATGAAATTTTAACATTTAATCTTTTGACTTTAAATGACGGTTGGATGTTAATTATTACTTTTTCAACTAAAATAAGTGTGTTTAAAGTCATTTCTGTGCCTGAAATTGGTCAAAATTGAAGATTTTGAGTAAGCAAAACTCTGTAAAAATGGCAGTTTTGGTCACTGTGAGGGTTTAAAAAGTGGTTATTCAACATGAGGCCTGATCCTAATGACATTTTGAATCATTTTTGGTAGAGTCCAAAAAATCCATTTTCTGATGAAAAACGATGACCCCGGACCAGTCGAACGTTGAAAAAATGGTCAATATTGATGAAATTTTAACATTTAATCTTTTGACTTTAAATGACGGTTGGATGTGAGTTATTACTTTTTCAACTAAAATAAGTGTGTTTAAAGTCATTTCTGTGCCTGAAATTGGTCAAAATTGAAGATTTTTAGTAAGCAAAACTCTGTAAAAATGGCAGTTTTGGTCACTGTGAGGGTTTAAAAAGTGGTTATTCAACATGAGGCCCGATCCAAATGACATTTTGAATCATATTTGGTAGAGTCCAAAAAATCAATTTTCTGATGAAAAACCATGACCCCGGACCAGTCGAACGTTGAAAAAATGGTCAATATTGATGAAATTTTAACATTTAATCTTTTGACTTTAAATGACGGTTGGATGTGAGTTATTACTTTTTCAACTAAAATAAGTGTGTTTAAAGTCATTTCTGTGCCTGAAATTGGTCAAAATTGAAGATTTTGAGTAAGCAAAACTCTGTAAAAATGGCAATTTTGGTCACTGTGAGGGTTTAAAAAGTGGTTATCCAACACGAGGCCCGATCCAAATGACATTTTGAATCATTTTTGGTAGAGTCCAAAAAATCAATTTTCTGATGAAAAACGATGACCCCGGACCAGTCGAACGTTGAAAAAATGGTCAATATTGATGAAATTTTAACATTTAATCTTTTGACTTTAAATGACGGTTGGATGTGAGTTATTACTTTTTCAACTAAAATAAGTGTGTTTAAAGTCATTTCTGTGCCTGAAATTGGTCAAAATTGAAGATTTTGTGTAAGCAAAACTCTGTAAAAATGGCAATTTTGGTCACTGTGAGGGTTTAAAAAGTGGTTATTCAACATGAGGCCCGATCCAAATGACATTTTGAATCATTTTTGGTAGAGTCCAAAAAATCCATTTTCTGATGAAAAACGATGACCCCGGACCAGTCAAACGTTGAAAAACTGGTCAATATTGATGAAATTTTAACATTTCATCTTTTGACTTTAAATGATGGTTGGATGTGAGTTATTACTTTTTCAACTAAAATAAGTGTGTTTAAAGTCATTTCTGTGCCTGAAATTGGTCAAAATTGAAGATTTTGAGTAAGCAAAACTCTGTAAAAATGGCAGTTTTGGTCACTGTGAGGGTTTAAAAAGTGGTTATTCAACATGAGGCCCGATCCAAATGACATTTTGAATCATTTTTGGTAGAGTCCAAAAAATCCATTTTCTGATGAAAAACGATGACCCCGGACCAGTCGAACGTTGAAAAAATGGTCAATATTGATGACATTTTAACATTTAATCTTTTGACTTTAAATGACGGTTGGATGTGAGTTATTACTTTTTCAACTAAAATAAGTGTGTTTAAAGTCATTTCTGTGCCTGAAATTGGTCAAAATTGAAGATTTTTAGTAAGCAAAACTCTGTAAAAATGGCAGTTTTGGTCACTGTGAGGGTTTAAAAAGTGGTTATTCAAAATGAGGCCCGATCCAAATGACATTTTGAATCATTTTTGGTAGAGTCCAAAAAATCAATTTTCTGATGAAAAACGATGACCCCGGACCAGTCGAACGTTGAAAAAATGGTCAATATTGATGACATTTTAACATTTAATCTTTTGACTTTAAATGACGGTTGGATGTGAGTTATTACTTTTTCAACTAAAATAAGTGTGTTTAAAGTCATTTCTGTGCCTGAAATTGGTCAAAATTGAAGATTTTGAGTAAGCAAAACTCTGTAAAAATGGCAGTTTTGGTCACTGTGAGGGTTTAAAAAGTGGTTATTCAACATGAGGCCCGATCCAAATGACATTTTGAATCATTTTTGGTAGAGTCCAAAAAATCCATTTTCTGATGAAAAACGATGATCCCGGACCAGTCGAACGTTGAAAAAATGGTCAATATTGATGAAATTTTAACATTTAATCTTTTGACTTTAAATGACGGTTGGATGTGAGTTATTACTTTTTCAACTAAAATAAGTGTGTTTAAAGTCATTTCTGTGCCTGAAATTGGTCAAAATTGAAGATTTTGAGTAAGCAAAACTCTGTAAAAATGGCAATTTTGGTCACTGTGAGGGTTTAAAAAGTGGTTATTCAACATGAGGCCCGATCCAAATGACATTTTGAATCATTTTTGATAGAGTCCAAAAAATCAATTTTCTGATGAAGAACGATGACCCCGGACCAGTCGAACGTTGAAAAAATGGTCAATATTGATGAAATTTTAATATTTAATCTTTTGACTTTAAATGACGGTTGGATGTGAGTTATTACTTTTTCAACTAAAATAAGTGTGTTTAAAGTCATTTCTGTGCCTGAAATTGGTCAAAATTGAAGATTTTGAGTAAGCAAAACTCTGTAAAAATGGCAGTTTTGGTCACTGTGAGGGTTTAAAAAGTGGTTATTCAACATGAGGCCCGATCCAAATGACATTTTGAATCATTTTTGGTAGAGTCCAAAAAATCAATTTTCTGATGAAAAACGATGACCCCGGACCAGTCGAACGTTGAAAAAATGGTCAATATTGATGAAATTTTAACATTTAAACTTTTGACTTTAAATGACGGTTGGATGTGAGTTATTACTTTTTCAACTAAAATAAGTGTGTTTAAAGTCATTTCTGTGCCTGAAATTGGTCAAAATTGAAGATTTTGAGTAAGCAAAACTCTGTAAAAATGGCAATTTTGGTCACTGTGAGGGTTTAAAAAGTGGTTATTCAACATGAGGCCCGATCCAAATGACATTTTGAATCATTTATGGTAGAGTCCAAAAAATCTATTTTCTGATGAAAAACGATGACCCCGGACCAGTCGAACGTTGAAAAAATGGTCAATATTGATGAAATTTTAATATTTAATCTTTTGACTTTAAATGACGGTTGGATGTGAGTTATTACTTTTTCAACTAAAATAAGTGTGTTTAAAGTCATTACTATGCCTGAAATTGGTCAAAATTGAAGATTTTGAGTAAGCAAAACTCTGTAAAAATTGCAGTTTTGGTCACTGTGAGGGTTTAAAAAGTGGTTATTCAACATGAGGCCCGATCCAAATGACATTTTGAATCATTTTTGGTAGAGTCCAAAAAATCAATTTTCTGATGAAAAACGATGACCCCGGACCAGTCGAACGTTGAAAAAATTGTCAATATTGATGACATTTTAACATTTAATCTTTTGACTTTAAATGACGGTTGGATGTTAATTATTACTTTTTCAACTAAAATAAGTGTGTTTAAAGTCATTTCTGTGCCTGAAATTGGTCAAAATTGAAGATTTTGAGTAAGCAAAACTCTGTAAAAATGGCAATTTTGGTCACTGTGAGGGTTTAAAAAGTGGTTATTCAACATGAGGCCCGATCCAAATGACATTTTGAATCATTTTTGGTAGAGTCCAAAAAATCCATTTTCTGATGAAAAACGATGACCCCGGACCAGTCAAACGTTGAAAAAATGGTCAATATTGATGAAATTTTAACATTTCATCTTTTGACTTTAAATGATGGTTGGATGTGAGTTATTACTTTTTCAACTAAAATAAGTGTGTTTAAAGTCATTTCTGTGCCTGAAATTGGTCAAAATTGAAGATTTTGAGTAAGCAAAACTCTGTAAAAATGGCAGTTTTGGTCACTGTGAGGGTTTAAAAAGTGGTTATTCAACATGAGGCCCGATCCAAATGACATTTTGAATCATTTTTGGTAGAGTCCAAAAAATCCATTTTCTGATGAAAAACGATGACCCCGGACCAGTCGAACGTTGAAAAAATGGTCAATATTGATGAAATTTTAACATTTAATCTTTTGACTTTAAATGACGGTTGGATGTGAGTTATTACTTTTTCAACTAAAATAAGTGTGTTTAAAATCATTTCTGTGCCTGAAATTGGTCAAAATTGAAGATTTTGAGTAAGCAAAACTCTGTAAAAATGGCAATGTTGGTCACTGTGAGGGTTTAAAAAGTGGTTATTCAACATGAGGCCCGATCCAAATGACATTTTGAATCATTTTTGGTAGAGTCCAAAAAAATCAATTTTCTGATGAAAAACGATGACCCCGGACCGGTCGAACGTTGAAAAAATGGTCAATATTGATGAAATTTTAACATTTAAACTTTTGACTTTAAATGACGGTTGGATGTGAGTTATTACTTTTTCAACTAAAATAAGTGTGTTTAAAGTCATTTCTGTGCCTGAAATTGGTCAAAATTGAAGATTTTGAGTCAGCAAAACTCTGTAAAAATGGCAATTTTGGTCACTGTGAGGGTTTAAAAAGTGGTTATTCAACATGAGGCCCGATCCAAATGACATTTTGAATCATTTATGGTAGAGTCCAAAAAATCAATTTTCTGATGAAAAACGATGACCCCGGACCAGTCGAACGTTGAAAAAATGGTCAATATTGATGAAATTTTAACATTTAATCTTTTGACTTTAAATGACGGTTGGATGTGAGTTATTACTTTTTCAACTAAAATAAGTGTGTTTAAAGTCATTACTGTGCCTGAAATTGGTCAAAATTGAAGATTTTGAGTAAGCAAAACTCTGTAAAAATGGCAGTTTTGGTCACTGTGAGGGTTTAAAAAGTGGTTATTCAACATGAGGCCCGATCCAAATGACATTTTGAATCATTTTTGGTAGAGTCCAAAAAATCAATTTTCTGATGAAAAACGATGACCCCGGACCAGTCGAACGTTGAAAAAATTGTCAATATTGATGAAATTTTAACATTTAATCTTTTGACTTTAAATGACGGTTGGATGTTAATTATTACTTTTTCAACTAAAATAAGTGTGTTTAAAGTCATTTCTGTGCCTGAAATTGGTCAAAATTGAAGATTTTGAGTAAGCAAAACTCTGTAAAAATGGCAGTTTTGGTCACTGTGAGGGTTTAAAAAGTGGTTATTCAACATGAGGCCTGATCCTAATGACATTTTGAATCATTTTTGGTAGAGTCCAAAAAATCCATTTTCTGATGAAAAACGATGACCCCGGACCAGTCGAACGTTGAAAAAATGGTCAATATTGATGAAATTTTAACATTTAATCTTTTGACTTTAAATGACGGTTGGATGTGAGTTATTACTTTTTCAACTAAAATAAGTGTGTTTAAAGTCATTTCTGTGCCTGAAATTGGTCAAAATTGAAGATTTTTAGTAAGCAAAACTCTGTAAAAATGGCAGTTTTGGTCACTGTGAGGGTTTAAAAAGTGGTTATTCAACATGAGGCCCGATCCAAATGACATTTTGAATCATTTTTGGTAGAGTCCAAAAAATCAATTTTCTGATGAAAAACCATGACCCCGGACCAGTCGAACGTTGAAAAAATGGTCAATATTGATGAAATTTTAACATTTAATCTTTTGACTTTAAATGACGGTTGGATGTGAGTTATTACTTTTTCAACTAAAATAAGTGTGTTTAAAGTCATTTCTGTGCCTGAAATTGGTCAAAATTGAAGATTTTGAGTAAGCAAAACTCTGTAAAAATGGCAATTTTGGTCACTGTGAGGGTTTAAAAAGTGGTTATTCAACACGAGGCCCGATCCAAATGACATTTTGAATCATTTTTGGTAGAGTCCAAAAAATCAATTTTCTGATGAAAAACGATGACCCCGGACCAGTCGAACGTTGAAAAAATGGTCAATATTGATGACATTTTAACATTTAATCTTTTGACTTTAAATGACGGTTGGATGTGAGTTATTACTTTTTCAACTAAAATAAGTGTGTTTAAAGTCATTTCTGTGCCTGAAATTGGTCAAAATTGAAGATTTTGAGTAAGCAAAACTCTGTAAAAATGGCAATTTTGGTCACTGTGAGGGTTTAAAAAGTGGTTATTCAACATGAGGCCCGATCCAAATGACATTTTGAATCATTTTTGATAGAGTCCAAAAAATCAATTTTCTGATGAAGAACGATGACCCCGGACCAGTCGAACGTTGAAAAAATGGTCAATATTGATGAAATTTTAATATTTAATCTTTTGACTTTAAATGACGGTTGGATGTGAGTTATTACTTTTTCAACTAAAATAAGTGTGTTTAAAGTCATTTCTGTGCCTGAAATTGGTCAAAATTGAAGATTTTGAGTAAGCAAAACTCTGTAAAAATGGCAGTTTTGGTCACTGTGAGGGTTTAAAAAGTGGTTATTCAACATGAGGCCCGATCCAAATGACATTTTGAATCATTTTTGGTAGAGTCCAAAAAATCAATTTTCTGATGAAAAACGATGACCCCGGACCAGTCGAACGTTGAAAAAATGGTCAATATTGATGAAATTTTAACATTTAAACTTTTGACTTTAAATGACGGTTGGATGTGAGTTATTACTTTTTCAACTAAAATAAGTGTGTTTAAAGTCATTTCTGTGCCTGAAATTGGTCAAAATTGAAGATTTTGAGTAAGCAAAACTCTGTAAAAATGGCAATTTTGGTCACTGTGAGGGTTTAAAAAGTGGTTATTCAACATGAGGCCCGATCCAAATGACATTTTGAATCATTTATGGTAGAGTCCAAAAAATCTATTTTCTGATGAAAAACGATGACCCCGGACCAGTCGAACGTTGAAAAAATGGTCAATATTGATGAAATTTTAATATTTAATCTTTTGACTTTAAATGACGGTTGGATGTGAGTTATTACTTTTTCAACTAAAATAAGTGTGTTTAAAGTCATTACTATGCCTGAAATTGGTCAAAATTGAAGATTTTGAGTAAGCAAAACTCTGTAAAAATTGCAGTTTTGGTCACTGTGAGGGTTTAAAAAGTGGTTATTCAACATGAGGCCCGATCCAAATGACATTTTGAATCATTTTTGGTAGAGTCCAAAAAATCAATTTTCTGATGAAAAACGATGACCCCGGACCAGTCGAACGTTGAAAAAATTGTCAATATTGATGACATTTTAACATTTAATCTTTTGACTTTAAATGACGGTTGGATGTTAATTATTACTTTTTCAACTAAAATAAGTGTGTTTAAAGTCATTTCTGTGCCTGAAATTGGTCAAAATTGAAGATTTTGAGTAAGCAAAACTCTGTAAAAATGGCAATTTTGGTCACTGTGAGGGTTTAAAAAGTGGTTATTCAACATGAGGCCCGATCCAAATGACATTTTGAATCATTTTTGGTAGAGTCCAAAAAATCCATTTTCTGATGAAAAACGATGACCCCGGACCAGTCAAACGTTGAAAAAATGGTCAATATTGATGAAATTTTAACATTTCATCTTTTGACTTTAAATGATGGTTGGATGTGAGTTATTACTTTTTCAACTAAAATAAGTGTGTTTAAAGTCATTTCTGTGCCTGAAATTGGTCAAAATTGAAGATTTTGAGTAAGCAAAACTCTGTAAAAATGGCAGTTTTGGTCACTGTGAGGGTTTAAAAAGTGGTTATTCAACATGAGGCCCGATCCAAATGACATTTTGAATCATTTTTGGTAGAGTCCAAAAAATCCATTTTCTGATGAAAAACGATGACCCCGGACCAGTCGAACGTTGAAAAAATGGTCAATATTGATGAAATTTTAACATTTAATCTTTTGACTTTAAATGACGGTTGGATGTGAGTTATTACTTTTTCAACTAAAATAAGTGTGTTTAAAATCATTTCTGTGCCTGAAATTGGTCAAAATTGAAGATTTTGAGTAAGCAAAACTCTGTAAAAATGGCAATGTTGGTCACTGTGAGGGTTTAAAAAGTGGTTATTCAACATGAGGCCCGATCCAAATGACATTTTGAATCATTTTTGGTAGAGTCCAAAAAAATCAATTTTCTGATGAAAAACGATGACCCCGGACCAGTCGAACGTTGAAAAAATGGTCAATATTGATGAAATTTTAACATTTAAACTTTTGACTTTAAATGACGGTTGGATGTGAGTTATTACTTTTTCAACTAAAATAAGTGTGTTTAAAGTCATTTCTGTGCCTGAAATTGGTCAAAATTGAAGATTTTGAGTCAGCAAAACTCTGTAAAAATGGCAATTTTGGTCACTGTGAGGGTTTAAAAAGTGGTTATTCAACATGAGGCCCGATCCAAATGACATTTTGAATCATTTATGGTAGAGTCCAAAAAATCAATTTTCTGATGAAAAACGATGACCCCGGACCAGTCGAACGTAGAAAAAATGGTCAATATTGATGAAATTTTAACATTTAATCTTTTGACTTTAAATGACGGTTGGATGTGAGTTATTACTTTTTCAACTAAAATAAGTGTGTTTAAAGTCATTACTGTGCCTGAAATTGGTCAAAATTGAAGATTTTGAGTAAGCAAAACTCTGTAAAAATGGCAGTTTTGGTCACTGTGAGGGTTTAAAAAGTGGTTATTCAACATGAGGCCCGATCCAAATGACATTTTGAATCATTTTTGGTAGAGTCCAAAAAATCAATTTTCTGATGAAAAACGATGACCCCGGACCAGTCGAACGTTGAAAAAATTGTCAATATTGATGAAATTTTAACATTTAATCTTTTGACTTTAAATGACGGTTGGATGTTAATTATTACTTTTTCAACTAAAATAAGTGTGTTTAAAGTCATTTCTGTGCCTGAAATTGGTCAAAATTGAAGATTTTGAGTAAGCAAAACTCTGTAAAAATGGCAGTTTTGGTCACTGTGAGGGTTTAAAAAGTGGTTATTCAACATGAGGCCTGATCCTAATGACATTTTGAATCATTTTTGGTAGAGTCCAAAAAATCCATTTTCTGATGAAAAACGATGACCCCGGACCAGTCGAACGTTGAAAAAATGGTCAATATTGATGAAATTTTAACATTTAATCTTTTGACTTTAAATGACGGTTGGATGTGAGTTATTACTTTTTCAACTAAAATAAGTGTGTTTAAAGTCATTTCTGTGCCTGAAATTGGTCAAAATTGAAGATTTTTAGTAAGCAAAACTCTGTAAAAATGGCAGTTTTGGTCACTGTGAGGGTTTAAAAAGTGGTTATTCAACATGAGGCCCGATCCAAATGACATTTTGAATCATTTTTGGTAGAGTCCAAAAAATCAATTTTCTGATGAAAAACCATGACCCCGGACCAGTCGAACGTTGAAAAAATGGTCAATATTGATGAAATTTTAACATTTAATCTTTTGACTTTAAATGACGGTTGGATGTGAGTTATTACTTTTTCAACTAAAATAAGTGTGTTTAAAGTCATTTCTGTGCCTGAAATTGGTCAAAATTGAAGATTTTGAGTAAGCAAAACTCTGTAAAAATGGCAGTTTTGGTCACTGTGAGGGTTTAAAAAGTGGTTATTCAACATGAGGCCCGATCCAAATGACATTTTGAATCATTTTTGGTAGAGTCCAAAAAATCCATTTTCTGATGAAAAACGATGACCCCGGACCAGTCGAACGTTGAAAAAATGGTCAATATTGATGAAATTTTAACATTTAATCTTTTGACTTTAAATGACGGTTGGATGTGAGTTATTACTTTTTCAACTAAAATAAGTGTGTTTAAAATCATTTCTGTGCCTGAAATTGGTCAAAATTGAAGATTTTGAGTAAGCAAAACTCTGTAAAAATGGCAATGTTGGTCACTGTGAGGGTTTAAAAAGTGGTTATTCAACATGAGGCCCGATCCAAATGACATTTTGAATCATTTTTGGTAGAGTCCAAAAAAATCAATTTTCTGATGAAAAACGATGACCCCGGACCAGTCGAACGTTGAAAAAATGGTCAATATTGATGAAATTTTAACATTTAAACTTTTGACTTTAAATGACGGTTGGATGTGAGTTATTACTTTTTCAACTAAAATAAGTGTGTTTAAAGTCATTTCTGTGCCTGAAATTGGTCAAAATTGAAGATTTTGAGTCAGCAAAACTCTGTAAAAATGGCAATTTTGGTCACTGTGAGGGTTTAAAAAGTGGTTATTCAACATGAGGCCCGATCCAAATGACATTTTGAATCATTTATGGTAGAGTCCAAAAAATCAATTTTCTGATGAAAAACGATGACCCCGGACCAGTCGAACGTAGAAAAAATGGTCAATATTGATGAAATTTTAACATTTAATCTTTTGACTTTAAATGACGGTTGGATGTGAGTTATTACTTTTTCAACTAAAATAAGTGTGTTTAAAGTCATTACTGTGCCTGAAATTGGTCAAAATTGAAGATTTTGAGTAAGCAAAACTCTGTAAAAATGGCAGTTTTGGTCACTGTGAGGGTTTAAAAAGTGGTTATTCAACATGAGGCCCGATCCAAATGACATTTTGAATCATTTTTGGTAGAGTCCAAAAAATCAATTTTCTGATGAAAAACGATGACCCCGGACCAGTCGAACGTTGAAAAAATTGTCAATATTGATGAAATTTTAACATTTAATCTTTTGACTTTAAATGACGGTTGGATGTTAATTATTACTTTTTCAACTAAAATAAGTGTGTTTAAAGTCATTTCTGTGCCTGAAATTGGTCAAAATTGAAGATTTTGAGTAAGCAAAACTCTGTAAAAATGGCAGTTTTGGTCACTGTGAGGGTTTAAAAAGTGGTTATTCAACATGAGGCCTGATCCTAATGACATTTTGAATCATTTTTGGTAGAGTCCAAAAAATCCATTTTCTGATGAAAAACGATGACCCCGGACCAGTCGAACGTTGAAAAAATGGTCAATATTGATGAAATTTTAACATTTAATCTTTTGACTTTAAATGACGGTTGGATGTGAGTTATTACTTTTTCAACTAAAATAAGTGTGTTTAAAGTCATTTCTGTGCCTGAAATTGGTCAAAATTGAAGATTTTTAGTAAGCAAAACTCTGTAAAAATGGCAGTTTTGGTCACTGTGAGGGTTTAAAAAGTGGTTATTCAACATGAGGCCCGATCCAAATGACATTTTGAATCATTTTTGGTAGAGTCCAAAAAATCAATTTTCTGATGAAAAACCATGACCCCGGACCAGTCGAACGTTGAAAAAATGGTCAATATTGATGAAATTTTAACATTTAATCTTTTGACTTTAAATGACGGTTGGATGTGAGTTATTACTTTTTCAACTAAAATAAGTGTGTTTAAAGTCATTTCTGTGCCTGAAATTGGTCAAAATTGAAGATTTTGAGTAAGCAAAACTCTGTAAAAATGGCAATTTTGGTCACTGTGAGGGTTTAAAAAGTGGTTATTCAACACGAGGCCCGATCCAAATGACATTTTGAATCATTTTTGGTAGAGTCCAAAAAATCAATTTTCTGATGAAAAACGATGACCCCGGACCAGTCGAACGTTGAAAAAATGGTCAATATTGATGAAATTTTAACATTTAATCTTTTGACTTTAAATGACGGTTGGATGTGAGTTATTACTTTTTCAACTAAAATAAGTGTGTTTAAAGTCATTTCTGTGCCTGAAATTGGTCAAAATTGAAGATTTTGTGTAAGCAAAACTCTGTAAAAATGGCAATTTTGGTCACTGTGAGGGTTTAAAAAGTGGTTATTCAACATGAGGCCCGATCCAAATGACATTTTGAATCATTTTTGGTAGAGTCCAAAAAATCCATTTTCTGATGAAAAACGATGACCCCGGACCAGTCAAACGTTGAAAAACTGGTCAATATTGATGAAATTTTAACATTTCATCTTTTGACTTTAAATGATGGTTGGATGTGAGTTATTACTTTTTCAACTAAAATAAGTGTGTTTAAAGTCATTTCTGTGCCTGAAATTGGTCAAAATTGAAGATTTTGAGTAAGCAAAACTCTGTAAAAATGGCAGTTTTGGTCACTGTGAGGGTTTAAAAAGTGGTTATTCAACATGAGGCCCGATCCAAATGACATTTTGAATCATTTTTGGTAGAGTCCAAAAAATCCATTTTCTGATGAAAAACGATGACCCCGGACCAGTCGAACGTTGAAAAAATGGTCAATATTGATGAAATTTTAACATTTAATCTTTTGACTTTAAATGACGGTTGGATGTGAGTTATTACTTTTTCAACTAAAATAAGTGTGTTTAAAGTCATTTCTGTGCCTGAAATTGGTCAAAATTGAAGATTTTTAGTAAGCAAAACTCTGTAAAAATGGCAGTTTTGGTCACTGTGAGGGTTTAAAAAGTGGTTATTCAAAATGAGGCCCGATCCAAATGACATTTTGAATCATTTTTGGTAGAGTCCAAAAAATCAATTTTCTGATGAAAAACGATGACCCCGGACCAGTCGAACGTTGAAAAAATGGTCAATATTGATGACATTTTAACATTTAATCTTTTGACTTTAAATGACGGTTGGATGTGAGTTATTACTTTTTCAACTAAAATAAGTGTGTTTAAAGTCATTTCTGTGCCTGAAATTGGTCAAAATTGAAGATTTTGAGTAAGCAAAACTCTGTAAAAATGGCAGTTTTGGTCACTGTGAGGGTTTAAAAAGTGGTTATTCAACATGAGGCCCGATCCAAATGACATTTTGAATCATTTTTGGTAGAGTCCAAAAAATCCATTTTCTGATGAAAAACGATGATCCCGGACCAGTCGAACGTTGAAAAAATGGTCAATATTGATGAAATTTTAACATTTAATCTTTTGACTTTAAATGACGGTTGGATGTGAGTTATTACTTTTTCAACTAAAATAAGTGTGTTTAAAGTCATTTCTGTGCCTGAAATTGGTCAAAATTGAAGATTTTGAGTAAGCAAAACTCTGTAAAAATGGCAATTTTGGTCACTGTGAGGGTTTAAAAAGTGGTTATTCAACATGAGGCCCGATCCAAATGACATTTTGAATCATTTTTGATAGAGTCCAAAAAATCAATTTTCTGATGAAGAACGATGACCCGGACCAGTCGAACGTTGAAAAAATGGTCAATATTGATGAAATTTTAATATTTAATCTTTTGACTTTAAATGACGGTTGGATGTGAGTTATTACTTTTTCAACTAAAATAAGTGTGTTTAAAGTCATTTCTGTGCCTGAAATTGGTCAAAATTGAAGATTTTGAGTAAGCAAAACTCTGTAAAAATGGCAGTTTTGGTCACTGTGAGGGTTTAAAAAGTGGTTATTCAACATGAGGCCCGATCCAAATGACATTTTGAATCATTTTTGGTAGAGTCCAAAAAATCAATTTTCTGATGAAAAACGATGACCCCGGACCAGTCGAACGTTGAAAAAATGGTCAATATTGATGAAATTTTAACATTTAAACTTTTGACTTTAAATGACGGTTGGATGTGAGTTATTACTTTTTCAACTAAAATAAGTGTGTTTAAAGTCATTTCTGTGCCTGAAATTGGTCAAAATTGAAGATTTTGAGTAAGCAAAACTCTGTAAAAATGGCAATTTTGGTCACTGTGAGGGTTTAAAAAGTGGTTATTCAACATGAGGCCCGATCCAAATGACATTTTGAATCATTTATGGTAGAGTCCAAAAAATCTATTTTCTGATGAAAAACGATGACCCCGGACCAGTCGAACGTTGAAAAAATGGTCAATATTGATGAAATTTTAATATTTAATCTTTTGACTTTAAATGACGGTTGGATGTGAGTTATTACTTTTTCAACTAAAATAAGTGTGTTTAAAGTCATTACTATGCCTGAAATTGGTCAAAATTGAAGATTTTGAGTAAGCAAAACTCTGTAAAAATTGCAGTTTTGGTCACTGTGAGGGTTTAAAAAGTGGTTATTCAACATGAGGCCCGATCCAAATGACATTTTGAATCATTTTTGGTAGAGTCCAAAAAATCAATTTTCTGATGAAAAACGATGACCCCGGACCAGTCGAACGTTGAAAAAATTGTCAATATTGATGACATTTTAACATTTAATCTTTTGACTTTAAATGACGGTTGGATGTTAATTATTACTTTTTCAACTAAAATAAGTGTGTTTAAAGTCATTTCTGTGCCTGAAATTGGTCAAAATTGAAGATTTTGAGTAAGCAAAACTCTGTAAAAATGGCAATTTTGGTCACTGTGAGGGTTTAAAAAGTGGTTATTCAACATGAGGCCCGATCCAAATGACATTTTGAATCATTTTTGGTAGAGTCCAAAAAATCCATTTTCTGATGAAAAACGATGACCCCGGACCAGTCAAACGTTGAAAAAATGGTCAATATTGATGAAATTTTAACATTTCATCTTTTGACTTTAAATGATGGTTGGATGTGAGTTATTACTTTTTCAACTAAAATAAGTGTGTTTAAAGTCATTTCTGTGCCTGAAATTGGTCAAAATTGAAGATTTTGAGTAAGCAAAACTCTGTAAAAATGGCAGTTTTGGTCACTGTGAGGGTTTAAAAAGTGGTTATTCAACATGAGGCCCGATCCAAATGACATTTTGAATCATTTTTGGTAGAGTCCAAAAAATCCATTTTCTGATGAAAAACGATGACCCCGGACCAGTCGAACGTTGAAAAAATGGTCAATATTGATGAAATTTTAACATTTAATCTTTTGACTTTAAATGACGGTTGGATGTGAGTTATTACTTTTTCAACTAAAATAAGTGTGTTTAAAATCATTTCTGTGCCTGAAATTGGTCAAAATTGAAGATTTTGAGTAAGCAAAACTCTGTAAAAATGGCAATGTTGGTCACTGTGAGGGTTTAAAAAGTGGTTATTCAACATGAGGCCCGATCCAAATGACATTTTGAATCATTTTTGGTAGAGTCCAAAAAAATCAATTTTCTGATGAAAAACGATGACCCCGGACCAGTCGAACGTTGAAAAAATGGTCAATATTGATGAAATTTTAACATTTAAACTTTTGACTTTAAATGACGGTTGGATGTGAGTTATTACTTTTTCAACTAAAATAAGTGTGTTTAAAGTCATTTCTGTGCCTGAAATTGGTCAAAATTGAAGATTTTGAGTAAGCAAAACTCTGTAAAAATGGCAATTTTGGTCACTGTGAGGGTTTAAAAAGTGGTTATTCAACATGAGGCCCGATCCAAATGACATTTTGAATCATTTATGGTAGAGTCCAAAAAATCAATTTTCTGATGAAAAACGATGACCCCGGACCAGTCGAACGTTGAAAAAATGGTCAATATTGATGAAATTTTAACATTTAATCTTTTGACTTTAAATGACGGTTGGATGTTAATTATTACTTTTTCAACTAAAATAAGTGTGTTTAAAGTCATTTCTGTGCCTGAAATTGGTCAAAATTGAAGATTTTGAGTAAGCAAAACTCTGTAAAAATGGCAGTTTTGGTCACTGTGAGGGTTTAAAAAGTGGTTATTCAACATGAGGCCCGATCCAAATGACATTTTGAATCATTTTTGGTAGAGTCCAAAAAATCAATTTTCTGATGAAAAACGATGACCCCGGACCAGTCGAACGTTGAAAAAATGGTCAATATTGATGAAATTTTAATATTTAATCTTTTGACTTTAAATGACGGTTGGATGTGAGTTATTACTTTTTCAACTAAAATAAGTGTGTTTAAAGTCATTACTATGCCTGAAATTGGTCAAAATTGAAGATTTTGAGTAAGCAAAACTCTGTAAAAATTGCAGTTTTGGTCACTGTGAGGGTTTAAAAAGTGGTTATTCAACATGAGGCCCGATCCAAATGACATTTTGAATCATTTTTGGTAGAGTCCAAAAAATCAATTTTCTGATGAAAAACGATGACCCCGGACCAGTCGAACGTTGAAAAAATTGTCAATATTGATGAAATTTTAACATTTAATCTTTTGACTTTAAATGACGGTTGGATGTTAATTATTACTTTTTCAACTAAAATAAGTGTGTTTAAAGTCATTTCTGTGCCTGAAATTGGTCAAAATTGAAGATTTTGAGTAAGCAAAACTCTGTAAAAATGGCAGTTTTGGTCACTGTGAGGGTTTAAAAAGTGGTTATTCAACATGAGGCCTGATCCTAATGACATTTTGAATCATTTTTGGTAGAGTCCAAAAAATCCATTTTCTGATGAAAAACGATGACCCCGGACCAGTCGAACGTTGAAAAAATGGTCAATATTGATGACATTTTAACATTTAATCTTTTGACTTTAAATGACGGTTGGATGTGAGTTATTACTTTTTCAACTAAAATAAGTGTGTTTAAAGTCATTTCTGTGCCTGAAATTGGTCAAAATTGAAGATTTTTAGTAAGCAAAACTCTGTAAAAATGGCAGTTTTGGTCACTGTGAGGGTTTAAAAAGTGGTTATTCAACATGAGGCCCGATCCAAATGACATTTTGAATCATTTTTGGTAGAGTCCAAAAAATCAATTTTCTGATGAAAAACCATGACCCCGGACCAGTCGAACGTTGAAAAAATGGTCAATATTGATGAAATTTTAACATTTAATCTTTTGACTTTAAATGACGGTTGGATGTGAGTTATTACTTTTTCAACTAAAATAAGTGTGTTTAAAGTCATTTCTGTGCCTGAAATTGGTCAAAATTGAAGATTTTGAGTAAGCAAAACTCTGTAAAAATGGCAATTTTGGTCACTGTGAGGGTTTAAAAAGTGGTTATTCAACACGAGGCCCGATCCAAATGACATTTTGAATCATTTTTGGTAGAGTCCAAAAAATCAATTTTCTGATGAAAAACGATGACCCCGGACCAGTCGAACGTTGAAAAAATGGTCAATATTGATGAAATTTTAACATTTAATCTTTTGACTTTAAATGACGGTTGGATGTGAGTTATTACTTTTTCAACTAAAATAAGTGTGTTTAAAGTCATTTCTGTGCCTGAAATTGGTCAAAATTGAAGATTTTTAGTAAGCAAAACTCTGTAAAAATGGCAGTTTTGGTCACTGTGAGGGTTTAAAAAGTGGTTATTCAAAATGAGGCCCGATCCAAATGACATTTTGAATCATTTTTGGTAGAGTCCAAAAAATCAATTTTCTGATGAAAAACGATGACCCCGGACCAGTCGAACGTTGAAAAAATGGTCAATATTGATGACATTTTAACATTTAATCTTTTGACTTTAAATGACGGTTGGATGTGAGTTATTACTTTTTCAACTAAAATAAGTGTGTTTAAAGTCATTTCTGTGCCTGAAATTGGTCAAAATTGAAGATTTTGAGTAAGCAAAACTCTGTAAAAATGGCAATTTTGGTCACTGTGAGGGTTTAAAAAGTGGTTATTCAACATGAGGCCCGATCCAAATGACATTTTGAATCATTTTTGATAGAGTCCAAAAAATCAATTTTCTGATGAAGAACGATGACCCCGGACCAGTCGAACGTTGAAAAAATGGTCAATATTGATGAAATTTTAATATTTAATCTTTTGACTTTAAATGACGGTTGGATGTGAGTTATTACTTTTTCAACTAAAATAAGTGTGTTTAAAGTCATTACTATGCCTGAAATTGGTCAAAATTGAAGATTTTGAGTAAGCAAAACTCTGTAAAAATTGCAGTTTTGGTCACTGTGAGGGTTTAAAAAGTGGTTATTCAACATGAGGCCCGATCCAAATGACATTTTGAATCATTTTTGGTAGAGTCCAAAAAATCAATTTTCTGATGAAAAACGATGACCCCGGACCAGTCGAACGTTGAAAAAATTGTCAATATTGATGAAATTTTAACATTTAATCTTTTGACTTTAAATGACGGTTGGATGTTAATTATTACTTTTTCAACTAAAATAAGTGTGTTTAAAGTCATTTCTGTGCCTGAAATTGGTCAAAATTGAAGATTTTGAGTAAGCAAAACTCTGTAAAAATGGCAGTTTTGGTCACTGTGAGGGTTTAAAAAGTGGTTATTCAACATGAGGCCTGATCCTAATGACATTTTGAATCATTTTTGGTAGAGTCCAAAAAATCCATTTTCTGATGAAAAACGATGACCCCGGACCAGTCGAACGTTGAAAAAATGGTCAATATTGATGAAATTTTAACATTTAATCTTTTGACTTTAAATGACGGTTGGATGTGAGTTATTACTTTTTCAACTAAAATAAGTGTGTTTAAAGTCATTTCTGTGCCTGAAATTGGTCAAAATTGAAGATTTTTAGTAAGCAAAACTCTGTAAAAATGGCAGTTTTGGTCACTGTGAGGGTTTAAAAAGTGGTTATTCAACATGAGGCCCGATCCAAATGACATTTTGAATCATTTTTGGTAGAGTCCAAAAAATCAATTTTCTGATGAAAAACGATGACCCCGGACCAGTCGAACGTTGAAAAAATGGTCAATATTGATGAAATTTTAACATTTAATCTTTTGACTTTAAATGACGGTTGGATGTGAGTTATTACTTTTTCAACTAAAATAAGTGTGTTTAAAGTCATTTCTGTGCCTGAAATTGGTCAAAATTGAAGATTTTGTGTAAGCAAAACTCTGTAAAAATGGCAATTTTGGTCACTGTGAGGGTTTAAAAAGTGGTTATTCAACATGAGGCCCGATCCAAATGACATTTTGAATCATTTTTGGTAGAGTCCAAAAAATCCATTTTCTGATGAAAAACGATGACCCCGGACCAGTCAAACGTTGAAAAACTGGTCAATATTGATGAAATTTTAACATTTCATCTTTTGACTTTAAATGATGGTTGGATGTGAGTTATTACTTTTTCAACTAAAATAAGTGTGTTTAAAGTCATTTCTGTGCCTGAAATTGGTCAAAATTGAAGATTTTGAGTAAGCAAAACTCTGTAAAAATGGCAGTTTTGGTCACTGTGAGGGTTTAAAAAGTGGTTATTCAACATGAGGCCCGATCCAAATGACATTTTGAATCATTTTTGGTAGAGTCCAAAAAATCCATTTTCTGATGAAAAACGATGACCCCGGACCAGTCGAACGTTGAAAAAATGGTCAATATTGATGAAATTTTAACATTTAATCTTTTGACTTTAAATGACGGTTGGATGTGAGTTATTACTTTTTCAACTAAAATAAGTGTGTTTAAAGTCATTTCTGTGCCTGAAATTGGTCAAAATTGAAGATTTTTAGTAAGCAAAACTCTGTAAAAATGGCAGTTTTGGTCACTGTGAGGGTTTAAAAAGTGGTTATTCAAAATGAGGCCCGATCCAAATGACATTTTGAATCATTTTTGGTAGAGTCCAAAAAATCAATTTTCTGATGAAAAACGATGACCCCGGACCAGTCGAACGTTGAAAAAATGGTCAATATTGATGACATTTTAACATTTAATCTTTTGACTTTAAATGACGGTTGGATGTGAGTTATTACTTTTTCAACTAAAATAAGTGTGTTTAAAGTCATTTCTGTGCCTGAAATTGGTCAAAATTGAAGATTTTGAGTAAGCAAAACTCTGTAAAAATGGCAGTTTTGGTCACTGTGAGGGTTTAAAAAGTGGTTATTCAACATGAGGCCCGATCCAAATGACATTTTGAATCATTTTTGGTAGAGTCCAAAAAATCCATTTTCTGATGAAAAACGATGATCCCGGACCAGTCGAACGTTGAAAAAATGGTCAATATTGATGAAATTTTAACATTTAATCTTTTGACTTTAAATGACGGTTGGATGTGAGTTATTACTTTTTCAACTAAAATAAGTGTGTTTAAAGTCATTTCTGTGCCTGAAATTGGTCAAAATTGAAGATTTTGAGTAAGCAAAACTCTGTAAAAATGGCAGTTTTGGTCACTGTGAGGGTTTAAAAAGTGGTTATTCAACATGAGGCCCGATCCAAATGACATTTTGAATCATTTTTGGTAGAGTCCAAAAAATCAATTTTCTGATGAAAAACGATGACCCCGGACCAGTCGAACGTTGAAAAAATGGTCAATATTGATGAAATTTTAACATTTAAACTTTTGACTTTAAATGACGGTTGGATGTGAGTTATTACTTTTTCAACTAAAATAAGTGTGTTTAAAGTCATTTCTGTGCCTGAAATTGGTCAAAATTGAAGATTTTGAGTAAGCAAAACTCTGTAAAAATGGCAATTTTGGTCACTGTGAGGGTTTAAAAAGTGGTTATTCAACATGAGGCCCGATCCAAATGACATTTTGAATCATTTATGGTAGAGTCCAAAAAATCTATTTTCTGATGAAAAACGATGACCCCGGACCAGTCGAACGTTGAAAAAATGGTCAATATTGATGAAATTTTAATATTTAATCTTTTGACTTTAAATGACGGTTGGATGTGAGTTATTACTTTTTCAACTAAAATAAGTGTGTTTAAAGTCATTACTATGCCTGAAATTGGTCAAAATTGAAGATTTTGAGTAAGCAAAACTCTGTAAAAATTGCAGTTTTGGTCACTGTGAGGGTTTAAAAAGTGGTTATTCAACATGAGGCCCGATCCAAATGACATTTTGAATCATTTTTGGTAGAGTCCAAAAAATCAATTTTCTGATGAAAAACGATGACCCCGGACCAGTCGAACGTTGAAAAAATTGTCAATATTGATGACATTTTAACATTTAATCTTTTGACTTTAAATGACGGTTGGATGTTAATTATTACTTTTTCAACTAAAATAAGTGTGTTTAAAGTCATTTCTGTGCCTGAAATTGGTCAAAATTGAAGATTTTGAGTAAGCAAAACTCTGTAAAAATGGCAATTTTGGTCACTGTGAGGGTTTAAAAAGTGGTTATTCAACATGAGGCCCGATCCAAATGACATTTTGAATCATTTTTGGTAGAGTCCAAAAAATCCATTTTCTGATGAAAAACGATGACCCCGGACCAGTCAAACGTTGAAAAAATGGTCAATATTGATGAAATTTTAACATTTCATCTTTTGACTTTAAATGATGGTTGGATGTGAGTTATTACTTTTTCAACTAAAATAAGTGTGTTTAAAGTCATTTCTGTGCCTGAAATTGGTCAAAATTGAAGATTTTGAGTAAGCAAAACTCTGTAAAAATGGCAGTTTTGGTCACTGTGAGGGTTTAAAAAGTGGTTATTCAACATGAGGCCCGATCCAAATGACATTTTGAATCATTTTTGGTAGAGTCCAAAAAATCCATTTTCTGATGAAAAACGATGACCCCGGACCAGTCGAACGTTGAAAAAATGGTCAATATTGATGAAATTTTAACATTTAATCTTTTGACTTTAAATGACGGTTGGATGTGAGTTATTACTTTTTCAACTAAAATAAGTGTGTTTAAAATCATTTCTGTGCCTGAAATTGGTCAAAATTGAAGATTTTGAGTAAGCAAAACTCTGTAAAAATGGCAATGTTGGTCACTGTGAGGGTTTAAAAAGTGGTTATTCAACATGAGGCCCGATCCAAATGACATTTTGAATCATTTTTGGTAGAGTCCAAAAAAATCAATTTTCTGATGAAAAACGATGACCCCGGACCAGTCGAACGTTGAAAAAATGGTCAATATTGATGAAATTTTAACATTTAAACTTTTGACTTTAAATGACGGTTGGGTGTGAGTTATTACTTTTTCAACTAAAATAAGTGTGTTTAAAGTCATTTCTGTGCCTGAAATTGGTCAAAATTGAAGATTTTGAGTAAGCAAAACTCTGTAAAAATGGCAATTTTGGTCACTGTGAGGGTTTAAAAAGTGGTTATTCAACATGAGGCCCGATCCAAATGACATTTTGAATCATTTATGGTAGAGTCCAAAAAATCAATTTTCTGATGAAAACGATGACCCCGGACCAGTCGAACGTTGAAAAAATGGTCAATATTGATGAAATTTTAACATTTAATCTTTTGACTTTAAATGACGGTTGGATGTTAATTATTACTTTTTCAACTAAAATAAGTGTGTTTAAAGTCATTTCTGTGCCTGAAATTGGTCAAAATTGAAGATTTTGAGTAAGCAAAACTCTGTAAAAATGGCAGTTTTGGTCACTGTGAGGGTTTAAAAAGTGGTTATTCAACATGAGGCCCGATCCAAATGACATTTTGAATCATTTTTGGTAGAGTCCAAAAAATCAATTTTCTGATGAAAAACGATGACCCCGGACCAGTCGAACGTTGAAAAAATGGTCAATATTGATGAAATTTTAATATTTAATCTTTTGACTTTAAATGACGGTTGGATGTGAGTTATTACTTTTTCAACTAAAATAAGTGTGTTTAAAGTCATTACTATGCCTGAAATTGGTCAAAATTGAAGATTTTGAGTAAGCAAAACTCTGTAAAAATTGCAGTTTTGGTCACTGTGAGGGTTTAAAAAAGTGGTTATTCAACATGAGGCCCGATCCAAATGACATTTTGAATCATTTTTGGTAGAGTCCAAAAAATCAATTTTCTGATGAAAAACGATGACCCCGGACCAGTCGAACGTTGAAAAAATTGTCAATATTGATGAAATTTTAACATTTAATCTTTTGACTTTAAATGACGGTTGGATGTTAATTATTACTTTTTCAACTAAAATAAGTGTGTTTAAAGTCATTTCTGTGCCTGAAATTGGTCAAAATTGAAGATTTTGAGTAAGCAAAACTCTGTAAAAATGGCAGTTTTGGTCACTGTGAGGGTTTAAAAAGTGGTTATTCAACATGAGGCCTGATCCTAATGACATTTTGAATCATTTTTGGTAGAGTCCAAAAAATCCATTTTCTGATGAAAAACGATGACCCCGGACCAGTCGAACGTTGAAAAAATGGTCAATATTGATGAAATTTTAACATTTAATCTTTTGACTTTAAATGACGGTTGGATGTGAGTTATTACTTTTTCAACTAAAATAAGTGTGTTTAAAGTCATTTCTGTGCCTGAAATTGGTCAAAATTGAAGATTTTTAGTAAGCAAAACTCTGTAAAAAATGGCAGTTTTGGTCACTGTGAGGGTTTAAAAAGTGGTTATTCAACATGAGGCCCGATCCAAATGACATTTTGAATCATTTTTGGTAGAGTCAAAAAATCAATTTTCTGATGAAAAACCATGACCCCGGACCAGTCGAACGTTGAAAAAATGGTCAATATTGATGAAATTTTAACATTTAATCTTTTGACTTTAAATGACGGTTGGATGTGAGTTATTACTTTTTCAACTAAAATAAGTGTGTTTAAAGTCATTTCTGTGCCTGAAATTGGTCAAAATTGAAGATTTTGAGTAAGCAAAACTCTGTAAAAATGGCAATTTTGGTCACTGTGAGGGTTTAAAAAGTGGTTATTCAACACGAGGCCCGATCCAAATGACATTTTGAATCATTTTTGGTAGAGTCCAAAAAATCAATTTTCTGATGAAAAACGATGACCCCGGACCAGTCGAACGTTGAAAAAATGGTCAATATTGATGAAATTTTAACATTTAATCTTTTGACTTTAAATGACGGTTGGATGTGAGTTATTACTTTTTCAACTAAAATAAGTGTGTTTAAAGTCATTTCTGTGCCTGAAATTGGTCAAAATTGAAGATTTTGTGTAAGCAAAACTCTGTAAAAATGGCAATTTTGGTCACTGTGAGGGTTTAAAAAGTGGTTATTCAACATGAGGCCCGATCCAAATGACATTTTGAATCATTTTTGGTAGAGTCCAAAAAATCCATTTTCTGATGAAAAACGATGACCCCGGACCAGTCAAACGTTGAAAAACTGGTCAATATTGATGAAATTTTAACATTTCATCTTTTGACTTTAAATGATGGTTGGATGTGAGTTATTACTTTTTCAACTAAAATAAGTGTGTTTAAAGTCATTTCTGTGCCTGAAATTGGTCAAAATTGAAGATTTTGAGTAAGCAAAACTCTGTAAAAATGGCAGTTTTGGTCACTGTGAGGGTTTAAAAAGTGGTTATTCAACATGAGGCCCGATCCAAATGACATTTTGAATCATTTTTGGTAGAGTCCAAAAAATCCATTTTCTGATGAAAAACGATGACCCCGGACCAGTCGAACGTTGAAAAAATGGTCAATATTGATGAAATTTTAACATTTAATCTTTTGACTTTAAATGACGGTTGGATGTGAGTTATTACTTTTTCAACTAAAATAAGTGTGTTTAAAGTCATTTCTGTGCCTGAAATTGGTCAAAATTGAAGATTTTTAGTAAGCAAAACTCTGTAAAAATGGCAGTTTTGGTCACTGTGAGGGTTTAAAAAGTGGTTATTCAAAATGAGGCCCGATCCAAATGACATTTTGAATCATTTTTGGTAGAGTCCAAAAAATCAATTTTCTGATGAAAAACGATGACCCCGGACCAGTCGAACGTTGAAAAAATGGTCAATATTGATGACATTTTAACATTTAATCTTTTGACTTTAAATGACGGTTGGATGTGAGTTATTACTTTTTCAACTAAAATAAGTGTGTTTAAAGTCATTTCTGTGCCTGAAATTGGTCAAAATTGAAGATTTTGAGTAAGCAAAACTCTGTAAAAATGGCAGTTTTGGTCACTGTGAGGGTTTAAAAAGTGGTTATTCAACATGAGGCCCGATCCAAATGACATTTTGAATCATTTTTGGTAGAGTCCAAAAAATCCATTTTCTGATGAAAAACGATGATCCCGGACCAGTCGAACGTTGAAAAAATGGTCAATATTGATGAAATTTTAACATTTAATCTTTTGACTTTAAATGACGGTTGGATGTGAGTTATTACTTTTTCAACTAAAATAAGTGTGTTTAAAGTCATTTCTGTGCCTGAAATTGGTCAAAATTGAAGATTTTGAGTAAGCAAAACTCTGTAAAAATGGCAATTTTGGTCACTGTGAGGGTTTAAAAAGTGGTTATTCAACATGAGGCCCGATCCAAATGACATTTTGAATCATTTTTGATAGAGTCCAAAAAATCAATTTTCTGATGAAGAACGATGACCCCGGACCAGTCGAACGTTGAAAAAATGGTCAATATTGATGAAATTTTAATATTTAATCTTTTGACTTTAAATGACGGTTGGATGTGAGTTATTACTTTTTCAACTAAAATAAGTGTGTTTAAAGTCATTTCTGTGCCTGAAATTGGTCAAAATTGAAGATTTTGAGTAAGCAAAACTCTGTAAAAATGGCAGTTTTGGTCACTGTGAGGGTTTAAAAAGTGGTTATTCAACATGAGGCCCGATCCAAATGACATTTTGAATCATTTTTGGTAGAGTCCAAAAAATCAATTTTCTGATGAAAAACGATGACCCCGGACCAGTCGAACGTTGAAAAAATGGTCAATATTGATGAAATTTTAACATTTAAACTTTTGACTTTAAATGACGGTTGGATGTGAGTTATTACTTTTTCAACTAAAATAAGTGTGTTTAAAGTCATTTCTGTGCCTGAAATTGGTCAAAATTGAAGATTTTGAGTAAGCAAAACTCTGTAAAAATGGCAATTTTGGTCACTGTGAGGGTTTAAAAAGTGGTTATTCAACATGAGGCCCGATCCAAATGACATTTTGAATCATTTATGGTAGAGTCCAAAAAATCTATTTTCTGATGAAAAACGATGACCCCGGACCAGTCGAACGTTGAAAAAATGGTCAATATTGATGAAATTTTAATATTTAATCTTTTGACTTTAAATGACGGTTGGATGTGAGTTATTACTTTTTCAACTAAAATAAGTGTGTTTAAAGTCATTACTATGCCTGAAATTGGTCAAAATTGAAGATTTTGAGTAAGCAAAACTCTGTAAAAATTGCAGTTTTGGTCACTGTGAGGGTTTAAAAAGTGGTTATTCAACATGAGGCCCGATCCAAATGACATTTTGAATCATTTTTGGTAGAGTCCAAAAAATCAATTTTCTGATGAAAAACGATGACCCCGGACCAGTCGAATGTTGAAAAAATTGTCAATATTGATGACATTTTAACATTTAATCTTTTGACTTTAAATGACGGTTGGATGTTAATTATTACTTTTTCAACTAAAATAAGTGTGTTTAAAGTCATTTCTGTGCCTGAAATTGGTCAAAATTGAAGATTTTGAGTAAGCAAAACTCTGTAAAAATGGCAATTTTGGTCACTGTGAGGGTTTAAAAAGTGGTTATTCAACATGAGGCCCGATCCAAATGACATTTTGAATCATTTTTGGTAGAGTCCAAAAAATCCATTTTCTGATGAAAAACGATGACCCCGGACCAGTCAAACGTTGAAAAAATGGTCAATATTGATGAAATTTTAACATTTCATCTTTTGACTTTAAATGATGGTTGGATGTGAGTTATTACTTTTTCAACTAAAATAAGTGTGTTTAAAGTCATTTCTGTGCCTGAAATTGGTCAAAATTGAAGATTTTGAGTAAGCAAAACTCTGTAAAAATGGCAGTTTTGGTCACTGTGAGGGTTTAAAAAGTGGTTATTCAACATGAGGCCCGATCCAAATGACATTTTGAATCATTTTTGGTAGAGTCCAAAAAATCCATTTTCTGATGAAAAACGATGACCCCGGACCAGTCGAACGTTGAAAAAATGGTCAATATTGATGAAATTTTAACATTTAATCTTTTGACTTTAAATGACGGTTGGATGTGAGTTATTACTTTTTCAACTAAAATAAGTGTGTTTAAAATCATTTCTGTGCCTGAAATTGGTCAAAATTGAAGATTTTGAGTAAGCAAAACTCTGTAAAAATGGCAATGTTGGTCACTGTGAGGGTTTAAAAAGTGGTTATTCAACATGAGGCCCGATCCAAATGACATTTTGAATCATTTTTGGTAGAGTCCAAAAAAATCAATTTTCTGATGAAAAACGATGACCCCGGACCAGTCGAACGTTGAAAAAATGGTCAATATTGATGAAATTTTAACATTTAAACTTTTGACTTTAAATGACGGTTGGATGTGAGTTATTACTTTTTCAACTAAAATAAGTGTGTTTAAAGTCATTTCTGTGCCTGAAATTGGTCAAAATTGAAGATTTTGAGTAAGCAAAACTCTGTAAAAATGGCAATTTTGGTCACTGTGAGGGTTTAAAAAGTGGTTATTCAACATGAGGCCCGATCCAAATGACATTTTGAATCATTTTTGGTAGAGTCCAAAAAATCAATTTTCTGATGAAAAACGATGACCCCGGACCAGTCGAACGTTGAAAAAATGGTCAATATTGATGAAATTTTAACATTTAATCTTTTGACTTTAAATGACGGTTGGATGTTAATTATTACTTTTTCAACTAAAATAAGTGTGTTTAAAGTCATTTCTGTGCCTGAAATTGGTCAAAATTGAAGATTTTGAGTAAGCAAAACTCTGTAAAAATGGCAGTTTTGGTCACTGTGAGGGTTTAAAAAGTGGTTATTCAACATGAGGCCCGATCCAAATGACATTTTGAATCATTTTTGGTAGAGTCCAAAAAATCAATTTTCTGATGAAAAACGATGACCCCGGACCAGTCGAACGTTGAAAAAATGGTCAATATTGATGAAATTTTAATATTTAATCTTTTGACTTTAAATGACGGTTGGATGTGAGTTATTACTTTTTCAACTAAAATAAGTGTGTTTAAAGTCATTACTATGCCTGAAATTGGTCAAAATTGAAGATTTTGAGTAAGCAAAACTCTGTAAAAATTGCAGTTTTGGTCACTGTGAGGGTTTAAAAAGTGGTTATTCAACATGAGGCCCGATCCAAATGACATTTTGAATCATTTTTGGTAGAGTCCAAAAAATCAATTTTCTGATGAAAAACGATGACCCCGGACCAGTCGAACGTTGAAAAAATTGTCAATATTGATGAAATTTTAACATTTAATCTTTTGACTTTAAATGACGGTTGGATGTTAATTATTACTTTTTCAACTAAAATAAGTGTGTTTAAAGTCATTTCTGTGCCTGAAATTGGTCAAAATTGAAGATTTTGAGTAAGCAAAACTCTGTAAAAATGGCAGTTTTGGTCACTGTGAGGGTTTAAAAAGTGGTTATTCAACATGAGGCCTGATCCTAATGACATTTTGAATCATTTTTGGTAGAGTCCAAAAAATCCATTTTCTGATGAAAAACGATGACCCCGGACCAGTCGAACGTTGAAAAAATGGTCAATATTGATGAAATTTTAACATTTAATCTTTTGACTTTAAATGACGGTTGGATGTGAGTTATTACTTTTTCAACTAAAATAAGTGTGTTTAAAGTCATTTCTGTGCCTGAAATTGGTCAAAATTGAAGATTTTTAGTAAGCAAAACTCTGTAAAAATGGCAGTTTTGGTCACTGTGAGGGTTTAAAAAGTGGTTATTCAACATGAGGCCTGATCCAAATGACATTTTGAATCATTTTTGGTAGAGTCCAAAAAAATCAATTTTCTGATGAAAAACGATGACCCCGGACCAGTCGAACGTTGAAAAAATGGTCAATATTGATGAAATTTTAACATTTAATATTTTGACTTTAAATGACGGTTGGATGTTAGTTATTACTTTTTCAACTAAAATAAGTGTGTTTAAAGTCATTTCTGTGCCTGAAATTGGTCAAAATTGAAGATTTTGAGTAAGCAAAACTCTGTAAAAATGGCAATTTTGGTCACTGTGAGGGTTTAAAAAGTGGTTATTCAACACGAGGCCCGATCCAAATGACATTTTGAATCATTTTTGGTAGAGTCCAAAAAATCAATTTTCTGATGAAAAACGATGACCCCGGACCAGTCGAACGTTGAAAAAATGGTCAATATTGATGAAATTTTAACATTTAATCTTTTGACTTTAAATGACGGTTGGATGTGAGTTATTACTTTTCAACTAAAATAAGTGTGTTTAAAGTCATTTCTGTGCCTGAAATTGGTCAAAATTGAAGATTTTGTGTAAGCAAAACTCTGTAAAAATGGCAATTTTGGTCACTGTGAGGGTTTAAAAAGTGGTTATTCAACATGAGGCCCGATCCAAATGACATTTTGAATCATTTTTGGTAGAGTCCAAAAAATCCATTTTCTGATGAAAAACGATGACCCCGGACCAGTCAAACGTTGAAAAACTGGTCAATATTGATGAAATTTTAACATTTCATCTTTTGACTTTAAATGATGGTTGGATGTGAGTTATTACTTTTTCAACTAAAATAAGTGTGTTTAAAGTCATTTCTGAGCCTGAAATTGGTCAAAATTGAAGATTTTGAGTAAGCAAAACTCTGTAAAAATGGCAGTTTTGGTCACTGTGAGGGTTTAAAAAGTGGTTATTCAACATGAGGCCCGATCCAAATGACATTTTGAATCATTTTTGGTAGAGTCCAAAAAATCCATTTTCTGATGAAAAACGATGACCCCGGACCAGTCGAACGTTGAAAAAATGGTCAATATTGATGAAATTTTAACATTTAATCTTTTGACTTTAAATGACGGTTGGATGTGAGTTATTACTTTTTCAACTAAAATAAGTGTGTTTAAAGTCATTTCTGTGCCTGAAATTGGTCAAAATTGAAGATTTTGAGTAAGCAAAACTCTGTAAAAATGGCAATGTTGGTCACTGTGAGGGTTTAAAAAGTGGTTATTCAACATGAGGCCCGATCCAAATGACATTTTGAATCATTTTTGGTAGAGTCCAAAAAATCAATTTTCTGATGAAGAACGATGACCCCGGACCAGTCGAACGTTGAAAAAATGGTCAATATTGATGAAATTTTAATATTTAATCTTTTGACTTTAAATGACGGTTGGATGTGAGGTATTACTTTTTCAACTAAAATAAGTGTGTTTAAAGTCATTTCTGTGCCTGAAATTGGTCAAAATTGAAGATTTTGAGTAAGCAAAACTCTGTAAAAATGGCAGTTTTGGTCACTGTGAGGGTTTAAAAAGTGGTTATTCAACATGAGGCCCGATCCAAATGACATTTTGAATCATTTTTGGTAGAGTCCAAAAAATCAATTTTCTGATGAAAAACGATGACCCCGGACCGGTCGAACGTTGAAAAAATGGTCAATATTGATGAAATTTTAACATTTAAACTTTTGACTTTAAATGACGGTTGGATGTGAGTTATTACTTTTTCAACTAAAATAAGTGTGTTTAAAGTCATTTCTGTGCCTGAAATTGGTCAAAATTGAAGATTTTGAGTAAGCAAAACTCTGTAAAAATGGCAATTTTGGTCACTGTGAGGGTTTAAAAAGTGGTTATTCAACATGAGGCCCGATCCAAATGACATTTTGAATCATTTATGGTAGAGTCCAAAAAATCAATTTTCTGATGAAAAACGATGACCCCGGACCAGTCGAACGTTGAAAAAATGGTCAATATTGATGAAATTTTAATATTTAATCTTTTGACTTTAAATGACGGTTGGATGTGAGTTATTACTTTTTCAACTAAAATAAGTGTGTTTAAAGTCATTTCTGTGCCTGAAATTGGTCAAAATTGAAGATTTTGAGTAAGCAAAACTCTGTAAAAATGGCAGTTTTGGTCACTGTGAGGGTTTAAAAAGTGGTTATTCAACATGAGGCCTGATCCAAATGACATTTTGAATCATTTTTGGTAGAGTCCAAAAAATCAATTTTCTGATGAAAAACGATGACCCCGGACCAGTCGAACGTTGAAAAAATGGTCAATATTGATGAAATTTTAATATTTAATCTTTTGACTTTAAATGACGGTTGGATGTGAGTTATTACTTTTTCAACTAAAATAAGTGTGTTTAAAGTCATTTCTGTGCCTGAAATTGGTCAAAATTGAAGATTTTGAGTAAGCAAAACTCTGTAAAAATTGCAGTTTTGGTCACTGTGAGGGTTTAAAAAGTGGTTATTCAACATGAGGCCCGATCCAAATGACATTTTGAATCATTTTTGGTAGAGTCCAAAAAATCAATTTTCTGATGAAAAACGATGACCCCGGACCAGTCGAACGTTGAAAAAATGGTCAATATTGATGAAATTTGAACATTTAATCTTTTGACTTTAAATGACGGTTGGATGTTAATTATTACTTTTTCAACTAAAATAAGTGTGTTTAAAGTCATTTCTGTGCCTGAAATTGGTCAAAATTGAAGATTTTGAGTAAGCAAAACTCTGTAAAAATGGCAGTTTTGGTCACTGTGAGGGTTTAAAAAGTGGTTATTCAACATGAGGCCTGATCCAAATGACATTTTGAATCATTTTTGGTAGAGTCCAAAAAATCCATTTTCTGATGAAAAACGATGACCCCGGACCAGTCGAACGTTGAAAAAATGGTCAATATTGATGACATTTTAACATTTAATCTTTTGACTTTAAATGACGGTTGGATGTGAGTTATTACTTTTTCAACTAAAATAAGTGTGTTTAAAGTCATTTCTGTGCCTGAAATTGGTCAAAATTGAAGATTTTGAGTAAGCAAAACTCTGTAAAAATGGCAGTTTTGGTCACTGTGAGGGTTTAAAAAGTGGTTATTCAACATGAGGCCTGATCCAAATGACATTTTGAATCATTTTTGGTAGGGTCAAAAAAATCCATTTTCTGATGAAAAACGATGACCCCGGACCAGTCAAACGTTGAAAAACTGGTCAATATTGATGAAATTTTAACATTTCATCTTTTGACTTTAAATGATGGTTGGATGTGAGTTATTACTTTTTCAACTAAAATAAGTGTGTTTAAAGTCATTTCTGTGCCTGAAATTGGTCAAAATTGAAGATTTTGAGTAAGCAAAACTCTGTAAAAATGGCAGTTTTGGTCACTGTGAGGGTTTAAAAAGTGGTTATTCAACATGAGGCCCGATCCAAATGACATTTTGAATCATTTTTGGTAGAGTCCAAAAAATCCATTTTCTGATGAAAAACGATGACCCCGGACCAGTCGAACGTTGAAAAAATGGTCAATATTGATGAAATTTTAACATTTAATCTTTTGACTTTAAATGACGGTTGGATGTGAGTTATTACTTTTTCAACTAAAATAAGTGTGTTTAAAGTCATTTCTGTGCCTGAAATTGGTCAAAATTGAAGATTTTGAGTAAGCAAAACTCTGTAAAAATGGCAATGTTGGTCACTGTGAGGGTTTAAAAAGTGGTTATTCAACATGAGGCCCGATCCAAATGACATTTTGAATCATTTTTGGTAGAGTCCAAAAAATCAATTTTCTGATGAAGAACGATGACCCCGGACCAGTCGAACGTTGAAAAAATGGTCAATATTGATGAAATTTTAATATTTAATCTTTTGACTTTAAATGACGGTTGGATGTGAGGTATTACTTTTTCAACTAAAATAAGTGTGTTTAAAGTCATTTCTGTGCCTGAAATTGGTCAAAATTGAAGATTTTGAGTAAGCAAAACTCTGTAAAAATGGCAGTTTTGGTCACTGTGAGGGTTTAAAAAGTGGTTATTCAACATGAGGCCCGATCCAAATGACATTTTGAATCATTTTTGGTAGAGTCCAAAAAATCAATTTTCTGATGAAAAACGATGACCCCGGACCGGTCGAACGTTGAAAAAATGGTCAATATTGATGAAATTTTAACATTTAAACTTTTGACTTTAAATGACGGTTGGATGTGAGTTATTACTTTTTCAACTAAAATAAGTGTGTTTAAAGTCATTTCTGTGCCTGAAATTGGTCAAAATTGAAGATTTTGAGTAAGCAAAACTCTGTAAAAATGGCAATTTTGGTCACTGTGAGGGTTTAAAAAGTGGTTATTCAACATGAGGCCCGATCCAAATGACATTTTGAATCATTTTTGGTAGAGTCCAAAAAATCAATTTTCTGATGAAAAACGATGACCCCGGACCAGTCGAACGTTGAAAAAATGGTCAATATTGATGAAATTTTAACATTTAATCTTTTGACTTTAAATGACGGTTGGATGTTAATTATTACTTTTTCAACTAAAATAAGTGTGTTTAAAGTCATTTCTGTGCCTGAAATTGGTCAAAATTGAAGATTTTGAGTAAGCAAAACTCTGTAAAAATGGCAGTTTTGGTCACTGTGAGGGTTTAAAAAGTGGTTATTCAACATGAGGCCCGATCCAAATGACATTTTGAATCATTTTTGGTAGAGTCCAAAAAATCAATTTTCTGATGAAAAACGATGACCCCGGACCAGTCGAACGTTGAAAAAATGGTCAATATTGATGAAATTTTAATATTTAATCTTTTGACTTTAAATGACGGTTGGATGTGAGTTATTACTTTTTCAACTAAAATAAGTGTGTTTAAAGTCATTACTATGCCTGAAATTGGTCAAAATTGAAGATTTTGAGTAAGCAAAACTCTGTAAAAATTGCAGTTTTGGTCACTGTGAGGGTTTAAAAAGTGGTTATTCAACATGAGGCCCGATCCAAATGACATTTTGAATCATTTTTGGTAGAGTCCAAAAAATCAATTTTCTGATGAAAAACGATGACCCCGGACCAGTCGAACGTTGAAAAAATTGTCAATATTGATGAAATTTTAACATTTAATCTTTTGACTTTAAATGACGGTTGGATGTTAATTATTACTTTTTCAACTAAAATAAGTGTGTTTAAAGTCATTTCTGTGCCTGAAATTGGTCAAAATTGAAGATTTTGAGTAAGCAAAACTCTGTAAAAATGGCAGTTTTGGTCACTGTGAGGGTTTAAAAAGTGGTTATTCAACATGAGGCCTGATCCTAATGACATTTTGAATCATTTTTGGTAGAGTCCAAAAAATCCATTTACTGATGAAAAACGATGACCCCGGACCAGTCGAACGTTGAAAAAATGGTCAATATTGATGAAATTTTAACATTTAATCTTTTGACTTTAAATGACGGTTGGATGTGAGTTATTACTTTTTCAACTAAAATAAGTGTGTTTAAAGTCATTTCTGTGCCTGAAATTGGTCAAAATTGAAGATTTTTAGTAAGCAAAACTCTGTAAAAATGGCAGTTTTGGTCACTGTGAGGGTTTAAAAAGTGGTTATTCAACATGAGGCCTGATCCAAATGACATTTTGAATCATTTTTGGTAGAGTCCAAAAAAATCAATTTTCTGATGAAAAACGATGACCCCGGACCAGTCGAACGTTGAAAAAATGGTCAATATTGATGAAATTTTAACATTTAATATTTTGACTTTAAATGACGGTTGGATGTTAGTTATTACTTTTTCAACTAAAATAAGTGTGTTTAAAGTCATTTCTGTGCCTGAAATTGGTCAAAATTGAAGATTTTGAGTAAGCAAAACTCTGTAAAAATGGCAATTTTGGTCACTGTGAGGGTTTAAAAAGTGGTTATTCAACACGAGGCCCGATCCAAATGACATTTTGAATCATTTTTGGTAGAGTCCAAAAAATCAATTTTCTGATGAAAAACGATGACCCCGGACCAGTCGAACGTTGAAAAAATGGTCAATATTGATGAAATTTTAACATTTAATCTTTTGACTTTAAATGACGGTTGGATGTGAGTTATTACTTTTCAACTAAAATAAGTGTGTTTAAAGTCATTTCTGTGCCTGAAATTGGTCAAAATTGAAGATTTTGTGTAAGCAAAACTCTGTAAAAATGGCAATTTTGGTCACTGTGAGGGTTTAAAAAGTGGTTATTCAACATGAGGCCCGATCCAAATGACATTTTGAATCATTTTTGGTAGAGTCCAAAAAATCCATTTTCTGATGAAAAACGATGACCCCGGACCAGTCAAACGTTGAAAAACTGGTCAATATTGATGAAATTTTAACATTTCATCTTTTGACTTTAAATGATGGTTGGATGTGAGTTATTACTTTTTCAACTAAAATAAGTGTGTTTAAAGTCATTTCTGAGCCTGAAATTGGTCAAAATTGAAGATTTTGAGTAAGCAAAACTCTGTAAAAATGGCAGTTTTGGTCACTGTGAGGGTTTAAAAAGTGGTTATTCAACATGAGGCCCGATCCAAATGACATTTTGAATCATTTTTGGTAGAGTCCAAAAAATCCATTTTCTGATGAAAAACGATGACCCCGGACCAGTCGAACGTTGAAAAAATGGTCAATATTGATGAAATTTTAACATTTAATCTTTTGACTTTAAATGACGGTTGGATGTGAGTTATTACTTTTTCAACTAAAATAAGTGTGTTTAAAGTCATTTCTGTGCCTGAAATTGGTCAAAATTGAAGATTTTGAGTAAGCAAAACTCTGTAAAAATGGCAATGTTGGTCACTGTGAGGGTTTAAAAAGTGGTTATTCAACATGAGGCCCGATCCAAATGACATTTTGAATCATTTTTGGTAGAGTCCAAAAAATCAATTTTCTGATGAAGAACGATGACCCCGGACCAGTCGAACGTTGAAAAAATGGTCAATATTGATGAAATTTTAATATTTAATCTTTTGACTTTAAATGACGGTTGGATGTGAGGTATTACTTTTTCAACTAAAATAAGTGTGTTTAAAGTCATTTCTGTGCCTGAAATTGGTCAAAATTGAAGATTTTGAGTAAGCAAAACTCTGTAAAAATGGCAGTTTTGGTCACTGTGAGGGTTTAAAAAGTGGTTATTCAACATGAGGCCCGATCCAAATGACATTTTGAATCATTTTTGGTAGAGTCCAAAAAATCAATTTTCTGATGAAAAACGATGACCCCGGACCGGTCGAACGTTGAAAAAATGGTCAATATTGATGAAATTTTAACATTTAAACTTTTGACTTTAAATGACGGTTGGATGTGAGTTATTACTTTTTCAACTAAAATAAGTGTGTTTAAAGTCATTTCTGTGCCTGAAATTGGTCAAAATTGAAGATTTTGAGTAAGCAAAACTCTGTAAAAATGGCAATTTTGGTCACTGTGAGGGTTTAAAAAGTGGTTATTCAACATGAGGCCCGATCCAAATGACATTTTGAATCATTTATGGTAGAGTCCAAAAAATCAATTTTCTGATGAAAAACGATGACCCCGGACCAGTCGAACGTTGAAAAAATGGTCAATATTGATGAAATTTTAATATTTAATCTTTTGACTTTAAATGACGGTTGGATGTGAGTTATTACTTTTTCAACTAAAATAAGTGTGTTTAAAGTCATTTCTGTGCCTGAAATTGGTCAAAATTGAAGATTTTGAGTAAGCAAAACTCTGTAAAAATGGCAGTTTTGGTCACTGTGAGGGTTTAAAAAGTGGTTATTCAACATGAGGCCCGATCCAAATGACATTTTGAATCATTTTTGGTAGAGTCCAAAAAATCAATTTTCTGATGAAAAACGATGACCCCGGACCAGTCGAACGTTGAAAAAATGGTCAATATTGATGAAATTTGAACATTTAATCTTTTGACTTTAAATGACGGTTGGATGTTAATTATTACTTTTTCAACTAAAATAAGTGTGTTTAAAGTCATTTCTGTGCCTGAAATTGGTCAAAATTGAAGATTTTGAGTAAGCAAAACTCTGTAAAAATGGCAGTTTTGGTCACTGTGAGGGTTTAAAAAGTGGTTATTCAACATGAGGCCTGATCCAAATGACATTTTGAATCATTTTTGGTAGAGTCCAAAAAATCCATTTTCTGATGAAAAACGATGACCCCGGACCAGTCGAACGTTGAAAAAATGGTCAATATTGATGACATTTTAACATTTAATCTTTTGACTTTAAATGACGGTTGGATGTGAGTTATTACTTTTTCAACTAAAATAAGTGTGTTTAAAGTCATTTCTGTGCCTGAAATTGGTCAAAATTGAAGATTTTGAGTAAGCAAAACTCTGTAAAAATGGCAGTTTTGGTCACTGTGAGGGTTTAAAAAGTGGTTATTCAACATGAGGCCTGATCCAAATGACATTTTGAATCATTTTTGGTAGGGTCAAAAAAATCCATTTTCTGATGAAAAATGATGACCCCGGACCAGTCGAACGTTGAAAAAATGGTCAATATTGATGAAATTTTAACATTTAATCTTTTGACTTTAAATGACGGTTGGATGTGAGTTATTACTTTTTCAACTAAAATAAGTGTGTTTAAAGTCATTTCTGTGCCTGAAATTGGTCAAAATTGAAGATTTTGTGTAAGCAAAACTCTGTAAAAATGGCAATTTTGGTCACTGTGAGGGTTTAAAAAGTGGTTATTCAACATGAGACCCGATCCAAATGACATTTTGAATCATTTTTGGTAGAGTCCAAAAAATCCATTTTCTGATGAAAAACGATGACCCCGGACCAGTCAAACGTTGAAAAACTGGTCAATATTGATGAAATTTTAACATTTCATCTTTTGACTTTAAATGATGGTTGGATGTGAGTTATTACTTTTTCAACTAAAATAAGTGTGTTTAAAGTCATTTCTGTGCCTGAAATTGGTCAAAATTGAAGATTTTGAGTAAGCAAAACTCTGTAAAAATGGCAGTTTTGGTCACTGTGAGGGTTTAAAAAGTGGTTATTCAACATGAGGCCCGATCCAAATGACATTTTGAATCATTTTTGGTAGAGTCCAAAAAATCCATTTTCTGATGAAAAACGATGACCCCGGACCAGTCGAACGTTGAAAAAATGGTCAATATTGATGAAATTTTAACATTTAATCTTTTGACTTTAAATGACGGTTGGATGTGAGTTATTACTTTTTCAACTAAAATAAGTGTGTTTAAAGTCATTTCTGTGCCTGAAATTGGTCAAAATTGAAGATTTTGAGTAAGCAAAACTCTGTAAAAATGGCAATGTTGGTCACTGTGAGGGTTTAAAAAGTGGTTATTCAACATGAGGCCCGATCCAAATGACATTTTGAATCATTTTTGGTAGAGTCCAAAAAATCAATTTTCTGATGAAGAACGATGACCCCGGACCAGTCGAACGTTGAAAAAATGGTCAATATTGATGAAATTTTAATATTTAATCTTTTGACTTTAAATGACGGTTGGATGTGAGGTATTACTTTTTCAACTAAAATAAGTGTGTTTAAAGTCATTTCTGTGCCTGAAATTGGTCAAAATTGAAGATTTTGAGTAAGCAAAACTCTGTAAAAATGGCAGTTTTGGTCACTGTGAGGGTTTAAAAAGTGGTTATTCAACATGAGGCCCGATCCAAATGACATTTTGAATCATTTTTGGTAGAGTCCAAAAAATCAATTTTCTGATGAAAAACGATGACCCCGGACCGGTCGAACGTTGAAAAAATGGTCAATATTGATGAAATTTTAACATTTAAACTTTTGACTTTAAATGACGGTTGGATGTGAGTTATTACTTTTTCAACTAAAATAAGTGTGTTTAAAGTCATTTCTGTGCCTGAAATTGGTCAAAATTGAAGATTTTGAGTAAGCAAAACTCTGTAAAAATGGCAATTTTGGTCACTGTGAGGGTTTAAAAAGTGGTTATTCAACATGAGGCCCGATCCAAATGACATTTTGAATCATTTATGGTAGAGTCCAAAAAATCAATTTTCTGATGAAAAACGATGACCCCGGACCAGTCGAACGTTGAAAAAATGGTCAATATTGATGAAATTTTAATATTTAATCTTTTGACTTTAAATGACGGTTGGATGTGAGTTATTACTTTTTCAACTAAAATAAGTGTGTTTAAAGTCATTTCTGTGCCTGAAATTGGTCAAAATTGAAGATTTTGAGTAAGCAAAACTCTGTAAAAATGGCAGTTTTGGTCACTGTGAGGGTTTAAAAAGTGGTTATTCAACATGAGGCCTGATCCAAATGACATTTTGAATCATTTTTGGTAGAGTCCAAAAAATCAATTTTCTGATGAAAAACGATGACCCCGGACCAGTCGAACGTTGAAAAAATGGTCAATATTGATGAAATTTTAATATTTAATCTTTTGACTTTAAATGACGGTTGGATGTGAGTTATTACTTTTTCAACTAAAATAAGTGTGTTTAAAGTCATTTCTGTGCCTGAAATTGGTCAAAATTGAAGATTTTGAGTAAGCAAAACTCTGTAAAAATTGCAGTTTTGGTCACTGTGAGGGTTTAAAAAGTGGTTATTCAACATGAGGCCCGATCCAAATGACATTTTGAATCATTTTTGGTAGAGTCCAAAAAATCAATTTTCTGATGAAAAACGATGACCCCGGACCAGTCGAACGTTGAAAAAATGGTCAATATTGATGAAATTTGAACATTTAATCTTTTGACTTTAAATGACGGTTGGATGTTAATTATTACTTTTTCAACTAAAATAAGTGTGTTTAAAGTCATTTCTGTGCCTGAAATTGGTCAAAATTGAAGATTTTGAGTAAGCAAAACTCTGTAAAAATGGCAGTTTTGGTCACTGTGAGGGTTTAAAAAGTGGTTATTCAACATGAGGCCTGATCCAAATGACATTTTGAATCATTTTTGGTAGAGTCCAAAAAATCCATTTTCTGATGAAAAACGATGACCCCGGACCAGTCGAACGTTGAAAAAATGGTCAATATTGATGACATTTTAACATTTAATCTTTTGACTTTAAATGACGGTTGGATGTGAGTTATTACTTTTTCAACTAAAATAAGTGTGTTTAAAGTCATTTCTGTGCCTGAAATTGGTCAAAATTGAAGATTTTGAGTAAGCAAAACTCTGTAAAAATGGCAGTTTTGGTCACTGTGAGGGTTTAAAAAGTGGTTATTCAACATGAGGCCTGATCCAAATGACATTTTGAATCATTTTTGGTAGGGTCAAAAAAATCCATTTTCTGATGAAAAACGATGACCCCGGACCAGTCGAACGTTGAAAAAATGGTCAATATTGATGACATTTTAACATTTAATCTTTTGACTTTAAATGACGGTTGGATGTGAGTTATTACTTTTTCAACTAAAATAAGTGTGTTTAAAGTCATTTCTGTGCCTGAAATTGGTCAAAATTGAAGATTTTGAGTAAGCAAAACTCTGTAAAAATGGCAGTTTTGGTCACTGTGAGGGTTTAAAAAGTGGTTATTCAACATGAGGCCTGATCCAAATGACATTTTGAATCATTTTTGGTAGGGTCAAAAAAATCCATTTTCTGATGAAAAACGATGACCCCGGACCAGTCGAACGTTGAAAAAATGGTCAATATTGATGAAATTTTAACATTTAATCTTTTGACTTTAAATGACGGTTGGATGTGAGTTATTACTTTTTCAACTAAAATAAGTGTGTTTAAAGTCATTTCTGTGCCTGAAATTGGTCAAAATTGAAGATTTTGAGTAAGCAAAACTCTGTAAAAATGGCAGTTTTGGTCACTGTGAGGGTTTAAAAAGTGGTTATTCAACATGAGGCCCGATCCAAATGACATTTTGAATCATTTTTGGTAGAGTCCAAAAAATCAATTTTCTGATGAAAAACGATGACCCCGGACCAGTCGAACGTTGAAAAAATGGTCAATATTGATGACATTTTAACATTTAATCTTTTGACTTTAAATGACGGTTGGATGTCAGTTATTACTTTTTCAACTAAAATAAGTGTGTTTAAAGTCATTTCTGTGCCTGAAATTGGTCAAAATTGAAGATTTTGAGTAAGCAAAACTCTGTAAAAATGGCAATTTTGGTCACTGTGAGGGTTTAAAAAGTGGTTATTCAACATGAGGCCCGATCCAAATGACATTTTGAATCATTTTTGGTAGAGTCCAAAAAATCAATTTTCTGATGAAAAACGATGACCCCGGACCAGTCGAACGTTCAAAAAATGGTCAATATTGATGAAATTTTAACATTTAATCTTTTGACTTTACATGACAGTTGGATGTGAGTTATTACTTTTTCAAGTACAATAAGTGTGTTTAAAGTCATTTCTGTGCCTGAAATTGGTCAAAATTGAAGATTTTGAGTAAGCAAAACTCTGTAAAAATGGCAATTTTGGTCACTGTGAGGGTTTAAAAAGTGGTTATTCAACATGAGGCCCGATCCAAATGACATTTTGAATCATTTTTGGTAGAGTCCAAAAAATCCATTTTCTGATGAAAAACGATGACCCCGGACCAGTCGAACGTTGAAAAAATGGTCAATATTGACGAAATTTTAACATTTCATCTTTTGACTTTAAATGACGGTTGGATGTGAGTTATTACTTTTTCAACTAAAATAAGTGTGTTTAAAGTCATTTCTGTGCCTGAAATTGGTCAAAATTGAAGATTTTGAGTAAGCAAAACTCTGTAAAAATGGCAGTTTTGGTCACTGTGAGGGTTTAAAAAGTGGTTATTCAACATGAGGCCCGATCCAAATGACATTTTGAATCATTTTTGGTAGAGTCCAAAAAATCCATTTTCTGATGAAAAACGATGACCCCGGACCAGTCGAACGTTGAAAAAATGGTCCATATTGATGAAATTTTAACATTTAATCTTTTGACTTTAAATGACGGTTGGATGTGAGTTATTACTTTTTCAACTAAAATAAGTGTGTTTAAAGTCATTTCTGTGCATGAAATTGGTCAAAATTGAAGATTTTGAGTAAGCAAAACTCTGTAAAAATGGCAGTTTTGGTCACTGTGAGGGTTTAAAAAGTGGTTATTCAACATGAGGCCTGATCCAAATGACATTTTGAATCATTTTTGGTAGGGTCAAAAAAATCCATTTTCTGATGAAAAACGATGACCCCGGACCAGTCGAACGTTGAAAAAATGGTCAATATTGATGAAATTTTAACATTTAATCTTTTGACTTTAAATGACGGTTGGATGTGAGTTATTACTTTTTCAACTAAAATAAGTGTGTTTAAAGTCATTTCTGTGCCTGAAATTGGTCAAAATTGAAGATTTTGTGTAAGCAAAACTCTGTAAAAATGGCAATTTTGGTCACTGTGAGGGTTTAAAAAGTGGTTATTCAACATGAGGCCCGATCCAAATGACATTTTGAATCATTTTTGGTAGAGTCCAAAAAATCCATTTTCTGATGAAAAACGATGACCCCGGACCAGTCAAACGTTGAAAAACTGGTCAATATTGATGAAATTTTAACATTTCATCTTTTGACTTTAAATGATGGTTGGATGTGAGTTATTACTTTTTCAACTAAAATAAGTGTGTTTAAAGTCATTTCTGTGCCTGAAATTGGTCAAAATTGAAGATTTTGAGTAAGCAAAACTCTGTAAAAATGGCAGTTTTGGTCACTGTGAGGGTTTAAAAAGTGGTTATTCAACATGAGGCCCGATCCAAATGACATTTTGAATCATTTTTGGTAGAGTCCAAAAAATCCATTTTCTGATGAAAAACGATGACCCCGGACCAGTCGAACGTTGAAAAAATGGTCAATATTGATGAAATTTTAACATTTAATCTTTTGACTTTAAATGACGGTTGGATGTGAGTTATTACTTTTTCAACTAAAATAAGTGTGTTTAAAGTCATTTCTGTGCCTGAAATTGGTCAAAATTGAAGATTTTGAGTAAGCAAAACTCTGTAAAAATGGCAATGTTGGTCACTGTGAGGGTTTAAAAAGTGGTTATTCAACATGAGGCCCGATCCAAATGACATTTTGAATCATTTTTGGTAGAGTCCAAAAAATCAATTTTCTGATGAAGAACGATGACCCCGGACCAGTCGAACGTTGAAAAAATGGTCAATATTGATGAAATTTTAATATTTAATCTTTTGACTTTAAATGACGGTTGGATGTGAGGTATTACTTTTTCAACTAAAATAAGTGTGTTTAAAGTCATTTCTGTGCCTGAAATTGGTCAAAATTGAAGATTTTGAGTAAGCAAAACTCTGTAAAAATGGCAGTTTTGGTCACTGTGAGGGTTTAAAAAGTGGTTATTCAACATGAGGCCCGATCCAAATGACATTTTGAATCATTTTTGGTAGAGTCCAAAAAATCAATTTTCTGATGAAAAACGATGACCCCGGACCGGTCGAACGTTGAAAAAATGGTCAATATTGATGAAATTTTAACATTTAAACTTTTGACTTTAAATGACGGTTGGATGTGAGTTATTACTTTTTCAACTAAAATAAGTGTGTTTAAAGTCATTTCTGTGCCTGAAATTGGTCAAAATTGAAGATTTTGAGTAAGCAAAACTCTGTAAAAATGGCAATTTTGGTCACTGTGAGGGTTTAAAAAGTGGTTATTCAACATGAGGCCCGATCCAAATGACATTTTGAATCATTTATGGTAGAGTCCAAAAAATCAATTTTCTGATGAAAAACGATGACCCCGGACCAGTCGAACGTTGAAAAAATGGTCAATATTGATGAAATTTTAATATTTAATCTTTTGACTTTAAATGACGGTTGGATGTGAGTTATTACTTTTTCAACTAAAATAAGTGTGTTTAAAGTCATTTCTGTGCCTGAAATTGGTCAAAATTGAAGATTTTGAGTAAGCAAAACTCTGTAAAAATGGCAGTTTTGGTCACTGTGAGGGTTTAAAAAGTGGTTATTCAACATGAGGCCTGATCCAAATGACATTTTGAATCATTTTTGGTAGAGTCCAAAAAATCAATTTTCTGATGAAAAACGATGACCCCGGACCAGTCGAACGTTGAAAAAATGGTCAATATTGATGAAATTTTAATATTTAATCTTTTGACTTTAAATGACGGTTGGATGTGAGTTATTACTTTTTCAACTAAAATAAGTGTGTTTAAAGTCATTTCTGTGCCTGAAATTGGTCAAAATTGAAGATTTTGAGTAAGCAAAACTCTGTAAAAATTGCAGTTTTGGTCACTGTGAGGGTTTAAAAAGTGGTTATTCAACATGAGGCCCGATCCAAATGACATTTTGAATCATTTTTGGTAGAGTCCAAAAAATCAATTTTCTGATGAAAAACGATGACCCCGGACCAGTCGAACGTTGAAAAAATGGTCAATATTGATGAAATTTGAACATTTAATCTTTTGACTTTAAATGACGGTTGGATGTTAATTATTACTTTTTCAACTAAAATAAGTGTGTTTAAAGTCATTTCTGTGCCTGAAATTGGTCAAAATTGAAGATTTTGAGTAAGCAAAACTCTGTAAAAATGGCAGTTTTGGTCACTGTGAGGGTTTAAAAAGTGGTTATTCAACATGAGGCCTGATCCAAATGACATTTTGAATCATTTTTGGTAGAGTCCAAAAAATCCATTTTCTGATGAAAAACGATGACCCCGGACCAGTCGAACGTTGAAAAAATGGTCAATATTGATGACATTTTAACATTTAATCTTTTGACTTTAAATGACGGTTGGATGTGAGTTATTACTTTTTCAACTAAAATAAGTGTGTTTAAAGTCATTTCTGTGCCTGAAATTGGTCAAAATTGAAGATTTTGAGTAAGCAAAACTCTGTAAAAATGGCAGTTTTGGTCACTGTGAGGGTTTAAAAAGTGGTTATTCAACATGAGGCCTGATCCAAATGACATTTTGAATCATTTTTGGTAGGGTCAAAAAAATCCATTTTCTGATGAAAAACGATGACCCCGGACCAGTCGAACGTTGAAAAAATGGTCAATATTGATGACATTTTAACATTTAATCTTTTGACTTTAAATGACGGTTGGATGTGAGTTATTACTTTTTCAACTAAAATAAGTGTGTTTAAAGTCATTTCTGTGCCTGAAATTGGTCAAAATTGAAGATTTTGAGTAAGCAAAACTCTGTAAAAATGGCAGTTTTGGTCACTGTGAGGGTTTAAAAAGTGGTTATTCAACATGAGGCCTGATCCAAATGACATTTTGAATCATTTTTGGTAGGGTCAAAAAAATCCATTTTCTGATGAAAAACGATGACCCCGGACCAGTCGAACGTTGAAAAAATGGTCAATATTGATGAAATTTTAACATTTAATCTTTTGACTTTAAATGACGGTTGGATGTGAGTTATTACTTTTTCAACTAAAATAAGTGTGTTTAAAGTCATTTCTGTGCCTGAAATTGGTCAAAATTGAAGATTTTGAGTAAGCAAAACTCTGTAAAAATGGCAGTTTTGGTCACTGTGAGGGTTTAAAAAGTGGTTATTCAACATGAGGCCCGATCCAAATGACATTTTGAATCATTTTTGGTAGAGTCCAAAAAATCAATTTTCTGATGAAAAACGATGACCCCGGACCAGTCGAACGTTGAAAAAATGGTCAATATTGATGACATTTTAACATTTAATCTTTTGACTTTAAATGACGGTTGGATGTCAGTTATTACTTTTTCAACTAAAATAAGTGTGTTTAAAGTCATTTCTGTGCCTGAAATTGGTCAAAATTGAAGATTTTGAGTAAGCAAAACTCTGTAAAAATGGCAATTTTGGTCACTGTGAGGGTTTAAAAAGTGGTTATTCAACATGAGGCCCGATCCAAATGACATTTTGAATCATTTTTGGTAGAGTCCAAAAAATCAATTTTCTGATGAAAAACGATGACCCCGGACCAGTCGAACGTTCAAAAAATGGTCAATATTGATGAAATTTTAACATTTAATCTTTTGACTTTACATGACAGTTGGATGTGAGTTATTACTTTTTCAAGTACAATAAGTGTGTTTAAAGTCATTTCTGTGCCTGAAATTGGTCAAAATTGAAGATTTTGAGTAAGCAAAACTCTGTAAAAATGGCAATTTTGGTCACTGTGAGGGTTTAAAAAGTGGTTATTCAACATGAGGCCCGATCCAAATGACATTTTGAATCATTTTTGGTAGAGTCCAAAAAATCCATTTTCTGATGAAAAACGATGACCCCGGACCAGTCGAACGTTGAAAAAATGGTCAATATTGACGAAATTTTAACATTTCATCTTTTGACTTTAAATGACGGTTGGATGTGAGTTATTACTTTTTCAACTAAAATAAGTGTGTTTAAAGTCATTTCTGTGCCTGAAATTGGTCAAAATTGAAGATTTTGAGTAAGCAAAACTCTGTAAAAATGGCAGTTTTGGTCACTGTGAGGGTTTAAAAAGTGGTTATTCAACATGAGGCCCGATCCAAATGACATTTTGAATCATTTTTGGTAGAGTCCAAAAAATCCATTTTCTGATGAAAAACGATGACCCCGGACCAGTCGAACGTTGAAAAAATGGTCCATATTGATGAAATTTTAACATTTAATCTTTTGACTTTAAATGACGGTTGGATGTGAGTTATTACTTTTTCAACTAAAATAAGTGTGTTTAAAGTCATTTCTGTGCATGAAATTGGTCAAAATTGAAGATTTTGAGTAAGCAAAACTCTGTAAAAATGGCAGTTTTGGTCACTGTGAGGGTTTAAAAAGTGGTTATTCAACATGAGGCCCGATCCAAATGACATTTTGAATCATTTTTGGTCGAGTCCAAAAAATCAATTTTCTGATGAAGAACGATGACCCCGGACCAGTCGAACGTTGAAAAAATGGTCAATATTGATGAAATTGTAATATTTAATCTTTTGACTTTAAATGACGGTTGGATGTGAGTTATTACTTTTTCAACTAAAATAAGTGTGTTTAAAGTCATTTCTGTGCCTGAAATTGGTCAAAATTGAAGATTTTGAGTAAGCAAAACTCTGTAAAAATTGCAGTTTTGGTCACTGTGAGGGTTTAAAAAGTGGTTATTCAACATGAGGCCCGATCCAAATGACATTTTGAATCATTTTTGGTAGAGTCCAAAAAATCCATTTTCTGATGAAAAACGATGACCCCGGACCAGTCGAACGTTGAAAAAATGGTCAATATTGATGAAATTTTAATATTTAATCTTTTGACTTTAAATGACGGTTGGATGTGAGTTATTACTTTTTCAACTAAAATAAGTGTGTTTAAAGTCATTTCTGTGCCTGAAATTGGTCAAAATTGAAGATTTTGAGTAAGCAAAACTCTGTAAAAATGGCAGTTTTGGTCACTGTGAGGGTTTAAAAAGTGGTTATTCAACATGAGGCCCGATCCAAATGACATTTCGAATCATTTTTGGTAGAGTCCAAAAAATCAATTTTCTGATGAAAAACGATGACCCCGGACCAGTCGAACGTTGAAAAAATGGTCAATATTGATGAAATTTTAACATTTCATCTTTTGACTTTAAATGACGGTTGGATGTGAGTTATTACTTTTTCAACTAAAATAAGTGTGTTTAAAGTCATTTCTGTGCCTGAAATTGGTCAAAATTGAAGATTTTGAGTAAGCAAAACTCTGTAAAAATGGCAGTTTTGGTCACTGTGAGGGTTTAAAAAGTGGTTATTCAACATGAGGCCCGATCCAAATGACATTTTGAATCCTTTTTGGTAGAGTCCAAAAATCCATTTTCTGATGAAAAACGATGACCCTGGACCAGTCGAACGTTGAAAAAATGGTCAATATTGATGAAATTTTAACATTTAATCTTTTGACTTTAAATGACGGTTGGATGTGAGTTATTACTTGTTCAACTAAAATAAGTGTGTTTAAAGTCATTTCTGTGCCTGAAATTGGTCAAAATTGAAGATTTTGAGTAAACAAAACTCTGTAAAAATGGCAGTTTTGGTCACTGTGAGGGTTTAAAAAGTGGTTATTCAACATGAGGCCCGATCCAAATGACATTTTGAATCATTTTTGGTAGAGTCCAAAAAATCAATTTTCTGATGAAGAACGATGACCCCGGACCAGTCGAACGTTGAAAAAATGGTCAATATTGATGAAATTTTAATATTTAATCTTTTGACTTTAAATGACGGTTGGATGTGAGTTATTACTTTTTCAACTAAAATAAGTGTGTTTAAAGTCATTTCTGTGCCTGAAATTGGTCAAAATTGAAGATTTTGAGTAAGCAAAACTCTGTAGAAATTGCAGTTTTGGTCACTGTGAGGGTTTAAAAAGTGGTTATTCAACATGAGGCCTGATCCAAATGACATTTTGAATCATTTTTGGTAGAGTCCAAAAAATCCATTTTCTGATGAAAAACGATGACCCCGGACCAGTCGAACGTTGAAAAAATGGTCAATATTGATGAAATTTTAACATTTCATCTTTTGACTTTAAATGACGGTTGGATGTGAGTTATTACTTTTTCAACTAAAATAAGTGTGTTTAAAGTCATTTCTGTGCCTGAAATTGGTCAAAATTGAAGATTTTGAGTAAGCAAAACTCTGTAAAAATGGCAGTTTTGGTCACTGTGAGGGTTTAAAAAGTGGTTATTCAACATGAGGGGCCCGATCCAAATGACATTTAGAATCATTTTTGGTAGAGTCCAAAAAATCAATTTTCTGATGAAAAACGATGACCCCGGACCAGTCGAACGTTGAAAAAATGGTCAATATTGATGAAATTTTAACATTTCATCTTTTGACTTTAAAATGACGGTTGGATGTGAGTTATTACTTTTTCAACTAAAATAAGTGTGGTTTAAAGTCATTTCTGTGCCTGAAATTGGTCAAAATTGAAGATTTTGAGTAAGCAAAACTCTGTAAAAATGGCAGTTTTGGTCACTGTGAGGGTTTAAAAAGTGGTTATTCAACATGAGGCCCGATCCAAATGACATTTTGAATCATTTTTGGTAGAGTCCAAAAATCCATTTTCTGATGAAAAACGATGACCTGGACCAGTCGAACGTTGAAAAAATGGTCAATATTGATGAAATTTTAACATTTAATCTTTTGACTTTAAATGACGGTTGGATGTGAGTTATTACTTGTTCAACTAAAATAAGTGTGTTTAAAGTCATTTCTGTGCCTGAAATTGGTCAAAATTGAAGATTTTGAGTAAACAAAACTCTGTAAAAATGGCAGTTTTGGTCACTGTGAGGGTTTAAAAAGTGGTTATTCAACATGAGGCCCGATCCAAATGACATTTTGAATCATTTTTGGTAGAGTCCCAAAAAATCAATTTTCTGATGAAGAACGATGACCCCGGACCAGTCGACGTTGAAAAAATGGTCAATATTGATGAAATTTTAATATTTAATCTTTGACTTTAAATGACGGTTGGATGTGAGTTATTACTTTTTCAACTAAAATAAGTGTGTTTAAAGTCATTTCTGTGCCTGAAATTGGTCAAAATTGAAGATTTTGAGTAAGCAAAACTCTGTAAAAATTGCAGTTTTGGTCACTGTGAGGGTTTAAAAGTGGTTATTCAACATGAGGCCCGATCCAAATGACATTTTGAATCATTTTTGGTAGAGTCCAAAAATAAATTTTCTGATGAAAAACGATGACCCCGGACCAGTCGAACGTTGAAAAAATGGTCAATATTGATGAAATTTTAACATTTAATCTTTTGACTTTAAATGACGGTTGGATGTTAATTATTACTTTTTCAACTAAAATAAGTGCGTTTAAAGTCATTTCTGTGCCTGAAATTGGTCAAAATTGAAGATTTTGAGTAAGCAAAACTCTGTAAAAATGGCAGTTTTGGTCACTGTGAGGGTTTAAAAAGTGGGTTATTCAACATGAGGCCTGATCCAAATGACATTTTGAATCATTTTTGGTAGAGTCCAAAAAAATCAATTTTCTGATGAAAAACGATTACCCCGGACCAGTCGAACGTTGAAAAAATGGTTAAAATTGATGAAATTTTAATATTTAATCTTTTCACTTTAAATGACGGTTGGATGTGAGTTATTACTTTTTCAACTAAAATAAGTGTGTTTAAAGTCATTTCTGTGCCTGAAATTGGTCAAAAATTGAAGAATTTGAGTAAGCAAAACTCTGTAAAAATGGCAGTTTTGGTCACTGTGAGGGGTTAAAAAGTGGTTATTCAACATGAGGCCTGATCCAAATGACATTTTGAATCATTTTTGGTAGAGTCCAAAAAATCCATTTTCTGATGAAAAACGATGACCCCGGACCCAGTCGAACGTTGAAAAAATGGTCAATATTGATGAAATTTTAACATTTAATCTTTTGACTTTAAATGTCGGTTGGATGTGAGTTATTACTTTTTCAACTAAAATAAGTGTGTTTAAAGTCATTTCTGTGCCTGAATTGGTCAAAATTGAAGATTTTGAGTAAGCAAAAACTCTGTAAAAATGGCAGTTTTGGTCACTGTGAGGGTTTAAAAGTGGTTATTCAACATGAGGCCCGATCCAAATGACATTTCGAATCATTTTTTGGTAGAGTCCAAAAAATCAATTTTCTGATGAAAAACGATGACCCTGGACCAGTCGAACGTTGAAAAAATGGTCAATATTGATGAAATTTTAACATTTCATCTTTTGACTTTAAATGACGGTTGGATGTTAATTATTACTTTTTCAACTAAAATAAGTGCGTTTAAAGTCATTTCTGTGCCTGAAATTGGTCAAAATTGAAGATTTTGAGTAAGCAAAACTCTGTAAAAATTGCAGTTTTGGTCACTGTGAGGGTTTAAAAGTGGTTATTCAACATGAGGCCTGATCCAAATGACATTTTGAATCATTTTTGGTAGAGTCCAAAAAATCCATTTTCTGATGAAAAACGATGACCCCGGACCAGTCGAACGTTGAAAAAATGGTCAATATTGATGAAATTTTAACATTTCATCTTTTGACTTTAAATGACGGTTGGATGTGAGTTATTACTTTTTCAACTAAAATAAGTGTGTTTAAGTCATTTCTGTGCCTGAAATTGGTCAAAATTGAAGATTTTGAGTAAGCAAAACTCTGTAAAAATGGCAGTTTTGGTCACTGTGAGGGTTTAAAAAGTGGTTATTCAACATGAGGCCCGATCCAAATGACATTTAGAATCATTTTTGGTAGAGTCCAAAAAATCAATTTTCTGATGAAAAACGATGACCCCGGACCAGTCGAACGTTGAAAAAATGGTCAATATTGATGAAATTTTAACATTTCATCTTTTGACTTTAAATGACGGTTGGATGTGAGTTATTACTTTTTCAACTAAAATAAGTGTGTTTAAAGTCATTTCTGTGCCTGAAATTGGTCAAAATTGAAGATTTTGAGTAAGCAAAACTCTGTAAAAATGGCAGTTTTGGTCACTGTGAGGGTTTAAAAAGTGGTTATTCAACATGAGGCCCGATCCAAATGACATTTTGAATCATTTTTGGTAGAGTCCAAAAATCCATTTTCTGATGAAAAACGATGACCCTGGACCAGTCGAACGTTGAAAAAATGGTCAATATTGATGAAATTTTAACATTTAATCTTTTGACTTTAAATGACGGTTGGATGTGAGTTATTACTTGTTCAACTAAAATAAGTGTGTTTAAAGTCATTTCTGTGCCTGAAATTGGTCAAAATTGAAGATTTTGAGTAAACAAAACTCTGTAAAAATGGCAGTTTTGGTCACTGTGAGGGTTTAAAAAGTGGTTATTCAACATGAGGCCCGATCCAAATGACATTTTGAATCATTTTTGGTAGAGTCCAAAAAATCAATTTTCTGATGAAGAACGATGACCCCGGACCAGTCGAACGTTGAAAAAATGGTCAATATTGATGAAATTTTAATATTTAATCTTTTGACTTTAAATGACGGTTGGATGTGAGTTATTACTTTTTCAACTAAAATAAGTGTGTTTAAAGTCATTTCTGTGCCTGAAATTGGTCAAAATTGAAGATTTTGAGTAAGCAAAACTCTGTAAAAATTGCAGTTTTGGTCACTGTGAGGGTTTAAAAAGTGGTTATTCAACATGAGGCCCGATCCAAATGACATTTTGAATCATTTTTGGTAGAGTCCAAAAAACCAATTTTCTGATGAAAAACGATGACCCCGGACCAGTCGAACGTTGAAAAAATGGTCAATATTGATGAAATTTTAACATTTAATCTTTTGACTTTAAATGACGGTTGGATGTTAATTATTACTTTTTCAACTAAAATAAGTGCGTTTAAAGTCATTTCTGTGCCTGAAATTGGTCAAAATTGAAGATTTTGAGTAAGCAAAACTCTGTAAAAATGGCAGTTTTGGTCACTGTGAGGGTTTAAAAAGTGGTTATTCAACATGAGGCCTGATCCAAATGACATTTTGAATCATTTTTGGTAGAGTCCAAAAAATCAATTTTCTGATGAAAAACGATGACCCCGGACCAGTCGAACGTTGAAAAAATGGTTAAAATTGATGAAATTTTAATATTTAATCTTTTCACTTTAAATGACGGTTGGATGTGAGTTATTACTTTTTCAACTAAAATAAGTGTGTTTAAAGTCATTTCTGTGCCTGAAATTGGTCAAAATTGAAGAATTTGAGTAAGCAAAACTCTGTAAAAATGGCAGTTTTGGTCACTGTGAGGGTTTAAAAAGTGGTTATTCAACATGAGGCCTGATCCAAATGACATTTTGAATCATTTTTGGTAGAGTCCAAAAAATCCATTTTCTGATGAAAAACGATGACCCCGGACCAGTCGAACGTTGAAAAAATGGTCAATATTGATGAAATTTTAACATTTAATCTTTTGACTTTAAATGTCGGTTGGATGTGAGTTATTACTTTTTCAACTAAAATAAGTGTGTTTAAAGTCATTTCTGTGCCTGAAATTGGTCAAAATTGAAGATTTTGAGTAAGCAAAACTCTGTAAAAATGGCAGTTTTGGTCACTGTGAGGGTTTAAAAAGTGGTTATTCAACATGAGGCCCGATCCAAATGACATTTCGAATCATTTTTGGTAGAGTCCAAAAAATCAATTTTCTGATGAAAAACGATGACCCTGGACCAGTCGAACGTTGAAAAAATGGTCAATATTGATGAAATTTTAACATTTCATCTTTTGACTTTAAATGACGGTTGGATGTGAGTTATTACTTTTTCAACTAAAATAAGTGTGTTTAAAGTCATTTCTGTGCCTGAAATTGGTCAAAATTGAAGATTTTGAGTAAGCAAAACTCTGTAAAAATGGCAGTTTTGGTCACTGTGAGGGTTTAAAAAGTGGTTATTCAACATGAGGCCCGATCCAAATGACATTTTGAATCATTTTTGGTAGAGTCCAAAATCCATTTTCTGATGAAAAACGATGACCCTGGACCAGTCGAACGTTGAAAAAATGGTCAATATTGATGAAATTTTAACATTTAATCTTTTGACTTTAAATGACGGTTGGATGTGAGTTATTACTTTTTCAACTAAAATAAGTGTGTTTAAAGTCATTTCTGTGCCTGAAATTGGTCAAAATTGAAGATTTTGTGTAAGCAAAACTCTGTAAAATGGCAGTTTTGGTCACTGTGAGGGTTTAAAAAGTGGTTATTCAACATGAGGCCCGATCCAAATGACATTTTGAATCATTTTTGGTAGAGTCCAAAAAATCAATTTTCTGATGAAGAACGATGACCCCGGACCAGTCGAACGTTGAAAAAATGGTCAATATTGATGAAATTTTAATATTTAATCTTTTGACTTTAAATGACGGTTGGATGTGAGTTATTACTTTTTCAACTAAAATAAGTGTGTTTAAAGTCATTTCTGTGCCTGAAATTGGTCAAAATTGAAGATTTTGAGTAAGCAAAACTCTGTAAAAATTGCAGTTTTGGTCACTGTGAGGGTTTAAAAAGTGGTTATTCAACATGAGGCCCGATCCAAATGACATTTTGAATCATTTTTGGTAGAGTCCAAAAAATCAATTTTCTGATGAAAAACGATGACCCCGGACCAGTCGAACGTTGAAAAAATGGTCAATATTGATGAAATTTTAACATTTAATCTTTTGACTTTAAATGACGGTTGGATGTGAGTTATTACTTTTTCAACTAAAATAAGTGTGTTTAAAGTCATTTCTGTGCCTCGTAATTGGTCAAAATTGAAGATTTTGAGTAAGCAAAACTCTGTAAAAATGGCAGTTTTGGTCACTGTGAGGGTTTAAAAAGTGGTTATTCAACATGAGGCCCGATCCAAATGACATTTTGAATCATTTTTGGTAGAGTCCAAAAAATCAATTTTCTGATGAAAAACGATGACCCCGGACCAGTCGAACGTTGAAAAAATGGTCAATATTGATGAAATTTTAATATTTAATCTTTTGACTTTAAATGACGGTTGGATGTGAGTTATTACTTTTTCAACTAAAATAAGTGTGTTTAAAGTCATTTCTGTGCCTGAAATTGGTCAAAATTGAAGATTTTGAGTAAGCAAAACTCTGTAAAAATGGCAGTTTTGGTCACTGTGAGGGTTTAAAAAGTGGTTATTCAACATGAGGCCTGATCCAAATGACATTTTGAATCATTTTTGGTAGAGTCCAAAAAATCCATTTTCTGATGAAAAACGATGACCCCGGACCAGTCGAACGTTGAAAAAATGGTCAATATTGATGAAATTTTAACATTTCATCTTTTGACTTTAAATGACGGTTGGATGTGAGTTATTACTTTTTCAACTAAAATAAGTGTGTTTAAAGTCATTTCTGTGCCTGAAATTGGTCAAAAGTGAAGATTTTGAGTAAGCAAAACTCTGTAAAAATGGCAATTTTGGTCACTGTGAGGGTTTAAAAAGTGGTTATTCAACATGAGGCCCGATCCAAATGACATTTTGAATCATTTTTGGTAGAGTCCAAAAAATCAATTTTCTGATGAAAAACGATGACCCCGGACCAGTCGAACATTGAAAAAATGGTCAATATTGATGAAATTTTAATATTTAATCTTTTCACTTTAAATGACGGTTGGATGTGAGTTATTACTTTTTCAACTAAAATAAGTGTGTTTAAAGTCATTTCTGTGCCTGAAATTGGTCAAAATTGAAGATTTTGAGTAAGCAAAACTCTGTAAAAATGGCAATTTTGGTCACTGTGAGGGTTTAAAAAGTGGTTATTCAACATGAGGCCCGATCCAAATGACATTTTGAATCATTTTTGGTAGAGTCCAAAAAATCAATTTTCTGATGAAAAACGATGACCCCGGACCAGTCGAACGTTCAAAAAATGGTCAATATTGATGAAATTTTAACATTTAATCTTTTGACTTTAAATGACAGTTGGATGTGAGTTATTACTTTTTCAACTACAATAAGTGTGTTTAAAGTCATTTCTGTGCCTGAAATTGGTCAAAATTGAAGATTTTGAGTAAGCAAAACTCTGTAAAAATGGCAATTTTGGTCACTGTGAGGGTTTAAAAAGTGGTTATTCAACATGAGGCCCGATCCAAATGACATTTTGAATCATTTTTGGTAGAGTCCAAAAAATCCATTTTCTGATGAAAAACGATGACCCCGGACCAGTCGAACGTTGAAAAAATGGTCAATATTGATGAAATTTTAACATTTCATCTTTTGACTTTAAATGACGGTTGGATGTGAGTTATTACTTTTTCAACTAAAATAAGTGTGTTTAAAGTCATTTCTGTGCCTGAAATTGGTCAAAATTGAAGATTTTGAGTAAGCAAAACTCTGTAAAAATGGGAGTTTTGGTCACTGTGAGGGTTTAAAAAGTGGTTATTCAACATGAGGCCCGATCCAAATGACATTTTGAATCATTTTTGGTAGAGTCCAAAAAATCCATTTTCTGATGAAAAACGATGACCCCGGACCAGTCGAACGTTGAAAAAATGGTCAATATTGATGAAATTTTAACATTTAATCTTTTGACTTTAAATGACGGTTGGATGTGAGTTATTACTTTTTCAACTAAAATAAGTGTGTTTAAAGTCATTTCTGTGCATGAAATTGGTCAAAATTGAAGATTTTGAGTAAGCAAAACTCTGTAAAAATGGCAGTTTTGGTCACTGTGAGGGTTTAAAAAAGTGGTTATTCAACATGAGGCCCGATCCAAATGACATTTTGAATCATTTTTGGTAGAGTCCAAAAATCCATTTTCTGATGAAAAACGATGACCCTGGACCAGTCGAACGTTGAAAAAATGGTCAATATTGATGAAATTTTAACATTTAATCTTTTGACTTTAAATGACGGTTGGATGTGAGTTATTACTTTTTCAACTAAAATAAGTGTGTTTAAAGTCATTTCTGTGCCTGAAATTGGTCAAAATTGAAGATTTTGAGTAAGCAAAACTCTGTAAAAATGGCAGTTTTGGTCACTGTGAGGGTTTAAAAAGTGGTTATTCAACATGAGGCCCGATCCAAATGACATTTTGAATCATTTTTGGTAGAGTCCAAAAAATCAATTTTCTGATGAAGAACGATGACCCCGGACCAGTCGAACGTTGAAAAAATGGTCAATATTGATGAAATTTTAATATTTAATCTTTTGACTTTAAATGACGGTTGGATGTGAGTTATTACTTTTTCAACTAAAATAAGTGTGTTTAAAGTCATTTCTGTGCCTGAAATTGGTCAAAATTGAAGATTTTGAGTAAGCAAAACTCTGTAAAAATTGCAGTTTTGGTCACTGTGAGGGTTTAAAAAGTGGTTATTCAACATGAGGCCCGATCCAAATGACATTTTGAATCATTTTTGGTAGAGTCCAAAAAATCAATTTTCTGATGAAAAACGATGACCCCGGACCAGTCGAACGTTGAAAAAATGGTCAATATTGATGAAATTTTAACATTTAATCTTTTGACTTTAAATGACGGTTGGATGTTAATTATTACTTTTTCAACTAAAATAAGTGCGTTTAAAGTCATTTCTGTGCCTGAAATTGGTCAAAATTGAAGATTTTGAGTAAGCAAAACTCTGTAAAAATGGCAGTTTTTGGTCACTGTGAGGGTTTAAAAAGTGGTTATTCAACTTGAGGCCCGATCCAAATGACATTTTGAATCATTTTTGGTAGAGTCCAAAAAATCAATTTTCTGATGAAAAACGATGACCCCGGACCAGTCGAACGTTGAAAAATTGGTCAATATTGATGAAATTTTAACATTTCATCTTTTGACTTTTAAATGACGGTTGGATGTGAGTTTTACTTTTTCAACTAAAATAAGTGCGTTTAAAGTCATTTCTGTGCCTGAAATTGGTCAAAATTGAAGATTTTGAGTAAGCAAAACTCTGTAAAAATGGCAGTTTTGGTCACTGTGAGGGTTTAAAAAGTGGTTATTCAACATGAGGCCCGATCCAAATGACATTTTGAATCATTTTTGGTAGAGTCCAAAAAATCCATTTTCTGATGAAAAACGATGACCCCGGACCAGTCGAACGTTGAAAAAATTGTCAATATTGATGAAATTTTAACATTTCATCTTTTGAATTTAAATGACGGTTGGATGTGAGTTATTACTTTTTCAACTAAAATAAGTGTGTTTAAAGTCATTTCTGTGCCTGAAATTGGTCAAAATTGAAGATTTTGAGTAAGCAAAACTCTGTAAAAATGGCAGTTTTGGTCACTGTGAGGGTTTAAAAAGTGGTTATTCAACATGAGGCCCGATCCAAATGACATTTTGAATCATTTTTGGTAGAGTCCAAAAAATCAATTTTCTGATGAAAAACGATGACCCCGGACCAGTCGAACGTTGAAAAAATGGTCAATATTGATGAAATTTTAACATTTAAACTTTTGACTTTAAATGACGGTTGGATGTGAGTTATTACTTTTTCAACTAAAATAAGTGTGTTTAAAGTCATTTCTGTGCCTGAAATTGGTCAAAATTGAAGATTTTGAGTAAGCAAAACTCTGTAAAAATGGCAATTTTGGTCACTGTGAGGGTTTAAAAAGTGGTTATTCAACATGAGGCCCGATCCAAATGACATTTTGAATCATTTTTGGTAGAGTCCAAAAAATCAATTTTCTGATGAAAAACGATGACCCCGGACCAGTCGAACGTTGAAAAAATGGTCAATATTGATGAAATTTTAATATTTAATCTTTTGACTTTAAATGACGGTTGGATGTGAGTTATTACTTTTTCAACTAAAATAAGTGTGTTTAAAGTCATTTCTGTGCCTGAAATTGGTCAAAATTGAAGATTTTGAGTAAGCAAAACTCTGTAAAAATTGCAGTTTTGGTCACTGTGAGGGTTTAAAAAGTGGTTATTCAACATGAGGCCCGATCCAAATGACATTTTGAATCATTTTTGGTAGAGTCCAAAAAATCAATTTTCTGATGAAAAACGATGACCCCGGACCAGTCGAACGTTGAAAAAATGGTCAATATTGATGAAATTTTAACATTTAATCTTTTGACTTTAAATGACGGTTGGATGTGAGTTATTACTTTTTCAACTAAAATAAGTGTGTTTAAAGTCATTTCTGTGCCTGAAATTGGTCAAAATTGAAGATTTTGAGTAAGCAAAACTCTGTAAAAATGGCAGTTTTGGTCACTGTGAGGGTTTAAAAAGTGGTTATTCAACATGAGGCCTGATCCAAATGACATTTTGAATCATTTTTGGTAGAGTCCAAAAAATCCATTTTCTGATGAAAAACGATGACCCCGGACCAGTCGAACGTTGAAAAAATGGTCAATATTGATGAAATTTTAACATTTCATCTTTTGACTTTAAATGACGGTTGGATGTGAGTTATTACTTTTTCAACTAAAATAAGTGTGTTTAAAGTCATTTCTGTGCCTGAAATTGGTCAAAATTGAAGATTTTGAGTAAGCAAAACTCTGTAAAAATGGCAGTTTTGGTCACTGTGAGGGTTTAAAAAGTGGTTATTCAACATGAGGCCCGATCCAAATGACATTTTGAATCATTTTTGGTAGAGTCCAAAAAATCAATTTTCTGATGAAAAACGATGACCCCGGACCAGTCGAACGTTGAAAAAATGGTCAATATTGATGAAATTTTAACATTTAATCTTTTGACTTTAAATGACGGTTGGATGTTAATTATTACTTTTTCAACTAAAATAAGTGCGTTTAAAGTCATTTCTGTGCCTGAAATTGGTCAAAATTGAAGATTTTGAGTAAGCAAAACTCTGTAAAAATGGCAGTTTTGGTCACTGTGAGGGTTTAAAAAGTGGTTATTCAACATGAGGCCCGATCCAAATGACATTTTGAATCATTTTTGGTAGAGTCCAAAAAATCCATTTTCTGATGAAAAACGATGACCCCGGACCAGTCGAACGTTGAAAAAATTGTCAATATTGATGAAATTTTAACATTTCATCTTTTGAATTTAAATGACGGTTGGATGTGAGTTATTACTTTTTCAACTAAAATAAGTGTGTTTAAAGTCATTTCTGTGCCTGAAATTGGTCAAAATTGAAGATTTTGAGTAAGCAAAACTCTGTAAAAATGGCAGTTTTGGTCACTGTGAGGGTTTAAAAAGTGGTTATTCAACATGAGGCCCGATCCAAATGACATTTTGAATCATTTTTGGTAGAGTCCAAAAAATCAATTTTCTGATGAAAAACGATGACCCCGGACCAGTCGAACGTTGAAAAAATGGTCAATATTGATGAAATTTTAACATTTAAACTTTTGACTTTAAATGACGGTTGGATGTGAGTTATTACTTTTTCAACTAAAATAAGTGTGTTTAAAGTCATTTCTGTGCCTGAAATTGGTCAAAATTGAAGATTTTGAGTAAGCAAAACTCTGTAAAAATGGCAATTTTGGTCACTGTGAGGGTTTAAAAAGTGGTTATTCAACATGAGGCCCGATCCAAATGACATTTTGAATCATTTTTGGTAGAGTCCAAAAAATCAATTTTCTGATGAAAAACGATGACCCCGGACCAGTCGAACGTTGAAAAAATGGTCAATATTGATGAAATTTTAATATTTAATCTTTTGACTTTAAATGACGGTTGGATGTGAGTTATTACTTTTTCAACTAAAATAAGTGTGTTTAAAGTCATTTCTGTGCCTGAAATTGGTCAAAATTGAAGATTTTGAGTAAGCAAAACTCTGTAAAAATTGCAGTTTTGGTCACTGTGAGGGTTTAAAAAGTGGTTATTCAACATGAGGCCCGATCCAAATGACATTTTGAATCATTTTTGGTAGAGTCCAAAAAATCAATTTTCTGATGAAAAACGATGACCCCGGACCAGTCGAACGTTGAAAAAATGGTCAATATTGATGAAATTTTAACATTTAATCTTTTGACTTTAAATGACGGTTGGATGTGAGTTATTACTTTTTCAACTAAAATAAGTGTGTTTAAAGTCATTTCTGTGCCTGAAATTGGTCAAAATTGAAGATTTTGAGTAAGCAAAACTCTGTAAAAATGGCAGTTTTGGTCACTGTGAGGGTTTAAAAAGTGGTTATTCAACATGAGGCCTGATCCAAATGACATTTTGAATCATTTTTGGTAGAGTCCAAAAAATCCATTTTCTGATGAAAAACGATGACCCCGGACCAGTCGAACGTTGAAAAAATGGTCAATATTGATGAAATTTTAACATTTCATCTTTTGACTTTAAATGACGGTTGGATGTGAGTTATTACTTTTTCAACTAAAATAAGTGTGTTTAAAGTCATTTCTGTGCCTGAAATTGGTCAAAATTGAAGATTTTGAGTAAGCAAAACTCTGTAAAAATGGCAGTTTTGGTCACTGTGAGGGTTTAAAAAGTGGTTATTCAACATGAGGCCCGATCCAAATGACATTTTGAATCATTTTTGGTAGAGTCCAAAAAATCAATTTTCTGATGAAAAACGATGACCCCGGACCAGTCGAACGTTGAAAAAATGGTCAATATTGATGAAATTTTAATATTTAATCTTTTGACTTTAAATGACGGTTGGATGTGAGTTATTACTTTTTCAACTAAAATAAGTGTGTTTAAAGTCATTTCTGTGCCTGAAATTGGTCAAAATTGAAGATTTTGAGTAAGCATAACTCTGTAAAATTGCAGTTTTGGTCACTGTGAGGGTTTAAAAAGTGGTTATTCAACATGAGGCCCGATCCAAATGACATTTTGAATCATTTTTGGTAGAGTCCAAAAAATCAATTTTCTGATGAAAAACGATGACCCGGACCAGTCGAACGTTGAAAAAATGGTCAATATTGATGAAATTTTAACATTTAATCTTTTGACTTTAAATGACGGTTGGATGTGAGTTATTACTTTTTCAACTAAAATAAGTGTGTTTAAAGTCATTTCTGTGCCTGAAATTGGTCAAAATTGAAGATTTTGAGTAAGCAAAACTCTGTAAAAATGGCAGTTTTGGTCACTGTGAGGGTTTAAAAAGTGGTTATTCAACATGAGGCCCGATCCAAATGACATTTTGAATCATTTTTGGTAGAGTCCAAAAAATCAATTTTCTGATGAAAAACGATGACCCCGGACCAGTCGAACGTTGAAAAAATGGTCAATATTGATGAAATTTTAATATTTAATCTTTTGACTTTAAATGACGGTTGGATGTGAGTTATTACTTTTTCAACTAAAATAAGTGTGTTTAAAGTCATTTCTGTGCCTGAAATTGGTCAAAATTGAAGATTTTGAGTAAGCAAAACTCTGTAAAAATGGCAGTTTTGGTCACTGTGAGGGTTTAAAAAGTGGTTATTCAACATGAGGCCCGATCCAAATGACATTTTGAATCATTTTTGGTAGAGTCCAAAAAATCAATTTTCTGATGAAAAACGATGACCCCGGACCAGTCGAACGTTGAAAAAATGGTCAATATTGATGAAATTTTAACATTTAAACTTTTGACTTTAAATGACGGTTGGATGTGAGTTATTACTTTTTCAACTAAAATAAGTGTGTTTAAAGTCATTTCTGTGCCTGAAATTGGTCAAAATTGAAGATTTTGAGTAAGCAAAACTCTGTAAAAATTGCAGTTTTGGTCACTGTGAGGGTTTAAAAAGTGGTTATTCAACATGAGGCCCGATCCAAATGACATTTTGAATCATTTTTGGTAGAGTCCAAAAAATCAATTTTCTGATGAAAAACGATGACCCCGGACCAGTCGAACGTTGAAAAAATGGTCAATATTGATGAAATTTTAACATTTAATCTTTTGACTTTAAATGACGGTTGGATGTGAGTTATTACTTTTTCAACTAAAATAAGTGTGTTTAAAGTCATTTCTGTGCCTGAAATTGGTCAAAATTGAAGATTTTGAGTAAGCAAAACTCTGTAAAAATGGCAGTTTTGGTCACTGTGAGGGTTTAAAAAGTGGTTATTCAACATGAGGCCCGATCCAAATGACATTTTGAATCATTTTTGGTAGAGTCCAAAAAATCAATTTTCTGATGAAAAACGATGACCCCGGACCAGTCGAACGTTGAAAAAATGGTCAATATTGATGAAATTTTAATATTTAATCTTTTGACTTTAAATGACGGTTGGATGTGAGTTATTACTTTTTCAACTAAAATAAGTGTGTTTAAAGTCATTTCTGTGCCTGAAATTGGTCAAAATTGAAGATTTTGAGTAAGCAAAACTCTGTAAAAATTGCAGTTTTGGTCACTGTGAGGGTTTAAAAAGTGGTTATTCAACATGAGGCCCGATCCAAATGACATTTTGAATCATTTTTGGTAGAGTCCAAAAAATCAATTTTCTGATGAAAAACGATGACCCCGGACCAGTCGAACGTTGAAAAAATGGTCAATATTGATGAAATTTTAACATTTAATCTTTTGACTTTAAATGACGGTTGGATGTTAATTATTACTTTTTCAACTAAAATAAGTGCGTTTAAAGTCATTTCTGTGCCTGAAATTGGTCAAAATTGAAGATTTTGAGTAAGCAAAACTCTGTAAAAATGGCAGTTTTGGTCACTGTGAGGGTTTAAAAAGTGGTTATTCAACATGAGGCCCGATCCAAATGACATTTTGAATCATTTTTGGTAGAGTCCAAAAAATAAATTTTCTGATGAAAAACGATGACCCCGGACCAGTCGAACGTTGAAAAAATGGTCAATATTGATGAAATTTTAACATTTAATCTTTTGACTTTAAATGACGGTTGTCTGTTAATTATTACTTTTTCAACTAAAATAAGTGTGTTTAAAGTCATTTCTGTGCCTGAAATTGGTCAAAATTGAAGATTTTGAGTAAACAAAACTCTGTAAAAATGGCAGTTTTGGTCACTGTGAGGGTTTAAAAAGTGGTTATTCAACATGAGGCCTGATCCAAATGACATTTTGAATCATTTTTGGTAGAGTCCAAAAAATCCATTTTCTGATGAAAAACGATGACCCCGGACCAGTCGAACGTTGAAAAAATGGTCAATATTGATGACATTTTAACATTTAATCTTTTGACTTTAAATGACGGTTGGAAATGAGTTATTACTTTTTCAACTAAAATAAGTGTGTTTAAAGTCATTTCTGTGCCTGAAATTGGTCAAAATTGAAGATTTTGAGTAAGCAAAACTCTGTAAAAATGGCAATTTTGGTCACTGTGAGGGTTTAAAAAGTGGTTATTCAACATGAGGCCCGATCCAAATGACATTTTGAATCATTTTTGGTAGAGTCCAAAAAATCAATTTTCTGATGAAGAACGATGACCCCGGACCAGTCGAACGTTGAAAAAATGGTCAATATTGATGAAATTTTAACATTTAATCTTTTGACTTTAAATGACGGTTGGATGTTAATTATTACTTTTTCAACTAAAATAAGTGCGTTTAAAGTCATTTCTGTGCCTGAAATTGGTCAAAATTGAAGATTTTGAGTAAGCAAAACTCTGTAAAAATGGCAGTTTTGGTCACTGTGAGGGTTTAAAAAGTGGTTATTCAACATGAGGCCTGATCCAAATGACATTTTGAATCATTTTTGGTAGAGTCCAAAAAATCCATTTTCTGATGAAAAACGATGACCCCGGACCAGTCGAACGTTGAAAAAATGGTCAATATTGATGAAATTTTAACATTTCATCTTTTGACTTTAAATGACGGTTGGATGTGAGTTATTACTTTTTCAACTAAAATAAGTGTGTTTAAAGTCATTTCTGTGCCTGAAATTGGTCAAAATTGAAGATTTTGAGTAAGCAAAACTCTGTAAAAATGGCAGTTTTGGTCACTGTGAGGGTTTAAAAAGTGGTTATTCAACATGAGGCCCGATCCAAATGACATTTAGAATCATTTTTGGTAGAGTCCAAAAAATCAATTTTCTGATGAAAAACGATGACCCCGGACCAGTCGAACGTTGAAAAAATGGTCAATATTGATGAAATTTTAACATTTAAACTTTTGACTTTAAATGACGGTTGGATGTGAGTTATTACTTTTTCAACTAAAATAAGTGTGTTTAAAGTCATTTCTGTGCCTGAAATTGGTCAAAATTGAAGATTTTGAGTAAGCAAAACTCTGTAAAAATGGCAATTTTGGTCACTGTGAGGGTTTAAAAAGTGGTTATTCAACATGAGGCCCGATCCAAATGACATTTTGAATCATTTTTGGTAGAGTCCAAAAAATCCATTTTCTGATGAAAAACGATGACCCCGGACCAGTCGAACGTTGAAAAAATGGTCAATATTGATGAAATTTTAACATTTAATCTTTTGACTTTAAATGACGGTTGGATGTGAGTTATTACTTTTTCAACTAAAATAAGTGTGTTTAAAGTCATTTCTGTGCCTGAAATTGGTCAAAATTGAAGATTTTGAGTAAGCAAAACTCTGTAAAAATGGCAATTTTGGTCACTGTGAGGGTTTAAAAAGTGGTTATTCAACATGAGGCCCGATCCAAATGACATTTTGAATCATTTTTGGTAGAGTCCAAAAAATAAATTTTCTGATGAAAAACGATGACCCCGGACCAGTCGAACGTTGAAAAAATGGTCAATATTGATGAAATTTTAACATTTAATCTTTTGACTTTAAATGACGGTTGGATGTTAATTATTACTTTTTCAACTAAAATAAGTGTGTTTAAAGTCATTTCTGTGCCTGAAATTGGTCAAAATTGAAGATTTTGAGTAAGCAAAACTCTGTAAAAATGACAGTTTTGGTCACTGTGAGGGTTTAAAAACTGGTTATTCAACATGAGGCCCGATCCAAATGACATTTTGAATCATTTTTGGTAGAGTCCAAAAAATCAATTTTCTGATGAAAAACGATGACCCCGGACCAGTCGAACGTTGAAAAAATGGTCAATATTGATGAAATTTTAACATTTAATCTTTTGACTTTAAATGACGGTTGGATGTTAATTATTACTTTTTCAACTAAAATAAGTGCGTTTAAAGTCATTTCTGTGCCTGAAATTGGTCAAAATTGAAGATTTTGAGTAAGCAAAACTCTGTAAAAATGGCAGTTTTGGTCACTGTGAGGGTTTAAAAAGTGGTTATTCAACATGAGGCCCGATCCAAATGACATTTTGAATCATTTTTGGTAGAGTCCAAAAAATCAATTTTCTGATGAAAAACGATGACCCCGGACCAGTCGAACGTTGAAAAAATGGTCAATATTGATGAAATTTTAACATTTAATCTTTTGACTTTAAATGACGGTTGGATGTTAATTATTACTTTTTCAACTAAAATAAGTGCGTTTAAAGTCATTTCTGTGCCTGAAATTGGTCAAAATTGAAGATTTTGAGTAAGCAAAACTCTGTAAAAATGGCAGTTTTGGTCACTGTGAGGGTTTAAAAAGTGGTTATTCAACATGAGGCCTGATCCAAATGACATTTTGAATCATTTTTGGTAGAGTCCAAAAAATCCATTTTCTGATGAAAAACGATGACCCCGGACCAGTCGAACGTTGAAAAAATGGTCAATATTGATGAAATTTTAACATTTAATCTTTTGACTTTAAATGACGGTTGGATGTGAGTTATTACTTTTTCAACTAAAATAAGTGTGTTTAAAGTCATTTCTGTGCCTGAAATTGGTCAAAATTGAAGATTTTGAGTAAGCAAAACTCTGTAAAAATGGCAGTTTTGGTCACTGTGAGGGTTTAAAAAGTGGTTATTCAACATGAGGCCCGATCCAAATGACATTTTGAATCATTTTTGGTAGAGTCCAAAAAATCAATTTTCTGATGAAAAACGATGACCCCGGACCAGTCGAACGTTGAAAAAATGGTCAATATTGATGAAATTTTAATATTTAATCTTTTGACTTTAAATGACGGTTGGATGTGAGTTATTACTTTTTCAACTAAAATAAGTGTGTTTAAAGTCATTTCTGTGCCTGAAATTGGTCAAAATTGAAGATTTTGAGTAAGCAAAACTCTGTAGAAATTGCAGTTTTGGTCACTGTGAGGGTTTAAAAAGTGGTTATTCAACATGAGGCCCGATCCAAATGACATTTTGAATCATTTTTGGTAGAGTCCAAAAAATCAATTTTCTGATGAAAAACGATGACCCCGGACCAGTCGAACGTTGAAAAAATGGTCAATATTGATGAAATTTTAACATTTAATCTTTTGACTTTAAATGACGGTTGGATGTTAATTATTACTTTTTCAACTAAAATAAGTGTGTTTAAAGTCATTTCTGTGCCTGAAATTGGTCAAAATTGAAGATTTTGAGTAAGCAAAACTCTGTAAAAATGGCAGTTTTGGTCACTGTGAGGGTTTAAAAAGTGGTTATTCAACATGAGGCCTGATCCAAATGACATTTTGAATCATTTTTGGTAGAGTCCAAAAAATCCATTTTCTGATGAAAAACGATGACCCCGGACCAGTCGAACGTTGAAAAAATGGTCAATATTGATGAAATTTTAACATTTCATCTTTTGACTTTAAATGACGGTTGGATGTGAGTTATTACTTTTTCAACTAAAATAAGTGTGTTTAAAGTCATTTCTGTGCCTGAAATTGGTCAAAATTGAAGATTTTGAGTAAGCAAAACTCTGTAAAAATGGCAGTTTTGGTCACTGTGAGGGTTTAAAAAGTGGTTATTCAACATGAGGCCCGATCCAAATGACATTTAGAATCATTTTTGGTAGAGTCCAAAAAATCCATTTTCTGATGAAAAACGATGACCCCGGACCAGTCGAACGTTGAAAAAATGGTCAATATTGATGAAATTTTAACATTTAAACTTTTGACTTTAAATGACGGTTGGATGTGAGTTATTACTTTTTCAACTAAAATAAGTGTGTTTAAAGTCATTTCTGTGCCTGAAATTGGTCAAAATTGAAGATTTTGAGTAAGCAAAACTCTGTAAAAATGGCAATTTTGGTCACTGTGAGGGTTTAAAAAGTGGTTATTCAACATGAGGCCCGATCCAAATGACATTTTGAATCATTTTTGGTAGAGTCCAAAAAATAAATTTTCTGATGAAAAACGATGACCCCGGACCAGTCGAACGTTGAAAAAATGGTCAATATTGATGAAATTTTAACATTTAATCTTTTGACTTTAAATGACGGTTGGATGTTAATTATTACTTTTTCAACTAAAATAAGTGTGTTTAAAGTCATTTCTGTGCCTGAAATTGGTCAAAATTGAAGATTTTGAGTAAGCAAAACTCTGTAAAAATGACAGTTTTGGTCACTGTGAGGGTTTAAAAACTGGTTATTCAACATGAGGCCCGATCCAAATGACATTTTGAATCATTTTTGGTAGAGTCCAAAAAATCAATTTTCTGATGAAAAACGATGACCCCGGACCAGTCGAACGTTGAAAAAATGGTCAATATTGATGAAATTTTAACATTTAATCTTTTGACTTTAAATGACGGTTGGATGTTAATTATTACTTTTTCAACTAAAATAAGTGCGTTTAAAGTCATTTCTGTGCCTGAAATTGGTCAAAATTGAAGATTTTGAGTAAGCAAAACTCTGTAAAAATGGCAGTTTTGGTCACTGTGAGGGTTTAAAAAGTGGTTATTCAACATGAGGCCCGATCCAAATGACATTTTGAATCATTTTTGGTAGAGTCCAAAAAATCAATTTTCTGATGAAAAACGATGACCCCGGACCAGTCGAACGTTGAAAAAATGGTCAATATTGATGAAATTTTAACATTTAATCTTTTGACTTTAAATGACGGTTGGATGTTAATTATTACTTTTTCAACTAAAATAAGTGCGTTTAAAGTCATTTCTGTGCCTGAAATTGGTCAAAATTGAAGATTTTGAGTAAGCAAAACTCTGTAAAAATGGCAGTTTTGGTCACTGTGAGGGTTTAAAAAGTGGTTATTCAACATGAGGCCTGATCCAAATGACATTTTGAATCATTTTTGGTAGAGTCCAAAAAATCCATTTTCTGATGAAAAACGATGACCCCGGACCAGTCGAACGTTGAAAAAATGGTCAATATTGATGAAATTTTAACATTTAATCTTTTGACTTTAAATGACGGTTGGATGTGAGTTATTACTTTTTCAACTAAAATAAGTGTGTTTAAAGTCATTTCTGTGCCTGAAATTGGTCAAAATTGAAGATTTTGAGTAAGCAAAACTCTGTAAAAATGGCAGTTTTGGTCACTGTGAGGGTTTAAAAAGTGGTTATTCAACATGAGGCCCGATCCAAATGACATTTTGAATCATTTTTGGTAGAGTCCAAAAAATCAATTTTCTGATGAAAAACGATGACCCCGGACCAGTCGAACGTTGAAAAAATGGTCAATATTGATGAAATTTTAATATTTAATCTTTTGACTTTAAATGACGGTTGGATGTGAGTTATTACTTTTTCAACTAAAATAAGTGTGTTTAAAGTCATTTCTGTGCCTGAAATTGGTCAAAATTGAAGATTTTGAGTAAGCAAAACTCTGTAGAAATTGCAGTTTTGGTCACTGTGAGGGTTTAAAAAGTGGTTATTCAACATGAGGCCCGATCCAAATGACATTTTGAATCATTTTTGGTAGAGTCCAAAAAATCAATTTTCTGATGAAAAACGATGACCCCGGACCAGTCGAACGTTGAAAAAATGGTCAATATTGATGAAATTTTAACATTTAATCTTTTGACTTTAAATGACGGTTGGATGTGAGTTATTACTTTTTCAACTAAAATAAGTGTGTTTAAAGTCATTTCTGTGCCTGAAATTGGTCAAAATTGAAGATTTTGAGTAAGCAAAACTCTGTAAAAATGGCAGTTTTGGTCACTGTGAGGGTTTAAAAAGTGGTTATTCAACATGAGGCCCGATCCAAATGACATTTTGAATCATTTTTGGTAGAGTCCAAAAAATCAATTTTCTGATGAAAAACGATGACCCCGGACCAGTCGAACGTTGAAAAAATGGTCAATATTGATGAAATTTTAATATTTAATCTTTTGACTTTAAATGACGGTTGGATGTGAGTTATTACTTTTTCAACTAAAATAAGTGTGTTTAAAGTCATTTCTGTGCCTGAAATTGGTCAAAATTGAAGATTTTGAGTAAGCAAAACTCTGTAAAAATGGCAGTTTTGGTCACTGTGAGGGTTTAAAAAGTGGTTATTCAACATGAGGCCCGATCCAAATGACATTTTGAATCATTTTTGGTAGAGTCCAAAAAATCAATTTTCTGATGAAAAACGATGACCCCGGACCAGTCGAACGTTGAAAAAATGGTCAATATTGATGAAATTTTAACATTTAAACTTTTGACTTTAAATGACGGTTGGATGTGAGTTATTACTTTTTCAACTAAAATAAGTGTGTTTAAAGTCATTTCTGTGCCTGAAATTGGTCAAAATTGAAGATTTTGAGTAAGCAAAACTCTGTAAAAATGGCAATTTTGGTCACTGTGAGGGTTTAAAAAGTGGTTATTCAACATGAGGCCCGATCCAAATGACATTTTGAATCATTTTTGGTAGAGTCCAAAAAATCAATTTTCTGATGAAAAACGATGACCCCGGACCAGTCGAACGTTGAAAAAATGGTCAATATTGATGAAATTTTAATATTTAATCTTTTGACTTTAAATGACGGTTGGATGTGAGTTATTACTTTTTCAACTAAAATAAGTGTGTTTAAAGTCATTTCTGTGCCTGAAATTGGTCAAAATTGAAGATTTTGAGTAAGCAAAACTCTGTAAAAATTGCAGTTTTGGTCACTGTGAGGGTTTAAAAAGTGGTTATTCAACATGAGGCCCGATCCAAATGACATTTTGAATCATTTTTGGTAGAGTCCAAAAAATCAATTTTCTGATGAAAAACGATGACCCCGGACCAGTCGAACGTTGAAAAAATGGTCAATATTGATGAAATTTTAACATTTAATCTTTTGACTTTAAATGACGGTTGGATGTGAGTTATTACTTTTTCAACTAAAATAAGTGTGTTTAAAGTCATTTCTGTGCCTGAAATTGGTCAAAATTGAAGATTTTGAGTAAGCAAAACTCTGTAAAAATGGCAGTTTTGGTCACTGTGAGGGTTTAAAAAGTGGTTATTCAACATGAGGCCCGATCCAAATGACATTTTAAATCATTTTTGGTAGAGTCCAAAAAATCAATTTTCTGATGAAAAACGATGACCCCGGACCAGTCGAACGTTGAAAAAATGGTCAATATTGATGAAATTTTAATATTTAATCTTTTGACTTTAAATGACGGTTGGATGTGAGTTATTACTTTTTCAACTAAAATAAGTGTGTTTAAAGTCATTTCTGTGCCTGAAATTGGTCAAAATTGAAGATTTTGAGTAAGCAAAACTCTGTAAAAATTGCAGTTTTGGTCACTGTGAGGGTTTAAAAAGTGGTTATTCAACATGAGGCCCGATCCAAATGACATTTTGAATCATTTTTGGTAGAGTCCAAAAAATCAATTTTCTGATGAAAAACGATGACCCCGGACCAGTCGAACGTTGAAAAAATGGTCAATATTGATGAAATTTTAACATTTAATCTTTTGACTTTAAATGACGGTTGGATGTTAATTATTACTTTTTCAACTAAAATAAGTGCGTTTAAAGTCATTTCTGTGCCTGAAATTGGTCAAAATTGAAGATTTTGAGTAAGCAAAACTCTGTAAAAATGGCAGTTTTGGTCACTGTGAGGGTTTAAAAAGTGGTTATTCAACATGAGGCCCGATCCAAATGACATTTTGAATCATTTTTGGTAGAGTCCAAAAAATAAATTTTCTGATGAAAAACGATGACCCCGGACCAGTCGAACGTTGAAAAAATGGTCAATATTGATGAAATTTTAACATTTAATCTTTTGACTTTAAATGACGGTTGGATGTTAATTATTACTTTTTCAACTAAAATAAGTGTGTTTAAAGTCATTTCTGTGCCTGAAATTGGTCAAAATTGAAGATTTTGAGTAAACAAAACTCTGTAAAAATGGCAGTTTTGGTCACTGTGAGGGTTTAAAAAGTGGTTATTCAACATGAGGCCTGATCCAAATGACATTTTGAATCATTTTTGGTAGAGTCCAAAAAATCCATTTTCTGATGAAAAACGATGACCCCGGACCAGTCGAACGTTGAAAAAAATGGTCAATATTGATGACATTTTAACATTTAATCTTTTGACTTTAAATGACGGTTGGAAATGAGTTATTACTTTTTCAACTAAAATAAGTGTGTTTAAAGTCATTTCTGTGCCTGAAATTGGTCAAAATTGAAGATTTTGAGTAAGCAAAACTCTGTAAAAATGGCAATTTTGGTCACTGTGAGGGTTTAAAAAGTGGTTATTCAACATGAGGCCCGATCCAAATGACATTTTGAATCATTTTTGGTAGAGTCCAAAAAATTCAATTTTCTGATGAAGAACGATGACCCCGGACCAGTCGAACGTTGAAAAAATGGTCAATATTGATGAAATTTTAACATTTAATCTTTTGACTTTAAATGACGGTTGGATGTTAATTATTACTTTTTCAACTAAAATAAGTGCGTTTAAAGTCATTTCTGTGCCTGAAATTGGTCAAAATTGAAGATTTTGAGTAAGCAAAACTCTGTAAAAATGGCAGTTTTGGTCACTGTGAGGGTTTAAAAAGTGGTTATTCAACATGAGGCCTGATCAAAATGACATTTTGAATCATTTTTGGTAGAGTCCAAAAAATCCATTTTCTGATGAAAAACGATGACCCCGGACCAGTCGAACGTTGAAAAAATGGTCAATATTGATGAAATTTTAACATTTCATCTTTTGACTTTAAATGACGGTTGGATGTGAGTTATTACTTTTTCAACTAAAATAAGTGTGTTTAAAGTCATTTCTGTGCCTGAAATTGGTCAAAATTGAAGATTTTGAGTAAGCAAAACTCTGTAAAAATGGCAGTTTTGGTCACTGTGAGGGTTTAAAAAGTGGTTATTCAACATGAGGCCCGATCCAAATGACATTTAGAATCATTTTTGGTAGAGTCCAAAAATCCATTTTCTGATGAAAAACGATGACCCCGGACCAGTCGAACGTTGAAAAAATGGTCAATATTGATGAAATTTTAACATTTAAACTTTTGACTTTAAATGACGGTTGGATGTGAGTTATTACTTTTTCAACTAAAATAAGTGTGTTTAAAGTCATTTCTGTGCCTGAAATTGGTCAAAATTGAAGATTTTGAGTAAGCAAAACTCTGTAAAAATGGCAATTTTGGTCACTGTGAGGGTTTAAAAAGTGGTTATTCAACATGAGGCCCGATCCAAATGACATTTTGAATCATTTTTGGTAGAGTCCAAAAAATCCATTTTCTGATGAAAAACGATGACCCCGGACCAGTCGAACGTTGAAAAAATGGTCAATATTGATGAAATTTTAACATTTAATCTTTTGACTTTAAATGACGGTTGGATGTGAGTTATTACTTTTTCAACTAAAATAAGTGTGTTTAAAGTCATTTCTGTGCCTGAAATTGGTCAAAATTGAAGATTTTGAGTAAGGAAAACTCTGTAAAAATGGCAATTTTGGTCACTGTGAGGGTTTAAAAAGTGGTTATTCAACATGAGGCCCGATCCAAATGACATTTTGAATCATTTTTGGTAGAGTCCAAAAAATAAATTTTCTGATGAAAAACGATGACCCCGGACCAGTCGAACGTTGAAAAAATGGTCAATATTGATGAAATTTTAACATTTAATCTTTTGACTTTAAATGACGGTTGGATGTTAATTATTACTTTTTCAACTAAAATAAGTGTGTTTAAAGTCATTTCTGTGCCTGAAATTGGTCAAAATTGAAGATTTTGAGTAAGCAAAACTCTGTAAAAATGACAGTTTTGGTCACTGTGAGGGTTTAAAAACTGGTTATTCAACATGAGGCCCGATCCAAATGACATTTTGAATCATTTTTGGTAGAGTCCAAAAAATCAATTTTCTGATGAAAAACGATGACCCCGGACCAGTCGAACGTTGAAAAAATGGTCAATATTGATGAAATTTTAACATTTAATCTTTTGACTTTAAATGACGGTTGGATGTTAATTATTACTTTTTCAACTAAAATAAGTGCGTTTAAAGTCATTTCTGTGCCTGAAATTGGTCAAAATTGAAGATTTTGAGTAAGCAAAACTCTGTAAAAATGGCAGTTTTGGTCACTGTGAGGGTTTAAAAAGTGGTTATTCAACATGAGGCCCGATCCAAATGACATTTTGAATCATTTTTGGTAGAGTCCAAAAAATCAATTTTCTGATGAAAAACGATGACCCCGGACCAGTCGAACGTTGAAAAAATGGTCAATATTGATGAAATTTTAACATTTAATCTTTTGACTTTAAATGACGGTTGGATGTGAGTTATTACTTTTTCAACTAAAATAAGTGTGTTTAAAGTCATTTCTGTGCCTGAAATTGGTCAAAATTGAAGATTTTGAGTAAGCAAAACTCTGTAAAAATGGCAGTTTTGGTCACTGTGAGGGTTTAAAAAGTGGTTATTCAACATGAGGCCCGATCCAAATGACATTTTGAATCATTTTTGGTAGAGTCCAAAAAATCAATTTTCTGATGAAAAATGATGACCCCGGACCAGTCGAACGTTGAAAAAATGGTCAATATTGATGAAATTTTAACATTTAATCTTTTGACTTTAAATGACGGTTGGATGTGAGTTATTACTTTTTCAACTAAAATAAGTGTGTTTAAAGTCATTTCTGTGCCTGAAATTGGTCATAATTGAAGATTTTGAGTAAGCAAAACTCTGTAAAAATGGCAGTTTTGGTCACTGTGAGGGTTTAAAAAGTGGTTATTCAACATGAGGCCCGATCCAAATGACATTTTGAATCATTTTTGGTAGAGTCCAAAAAATCAATTTTCTGATGAAAAACGATGACCCCGGACCAGTCGAACGTTGAAAAAATGGTCAATATTGATGAAATTTTAACATTTAATCTTTTGACTTTAAATGACGGTTGGATGTGAGTTATTACTTTTTCAACTAAAATAAGTGTGTTTAAAGTCATTTCTGTGCCTGAAATTGGTCAAAATTGAAGATTTTGAGTAAGCAAAACTCTGTAAAAATGGCAGTTTTGGTCACTGTGAGGGTTTAAAAAGTGGTTATTCAACATGAGGCCCGATCCAAATGACATTTTGAATCATTTTTGGTAGAGTCCAAAAAATCCATTTTCTGATGAAAAACGATGACCCCGGACCAGTCGAACGTTGAAAAAATGGTCAATATTGATGAAATTTTAACATTTAATCTTTTGACTTTAAATGACGGTTGGATGTGAGTTATTACTTTTTCAACTAAAATAAGTGTGTTTAAAGTCATTTCTGTGCCTGAAATTGGTCAAAATTGAAGATTTTGAGTAAGCAAAACTCTGTAAAAATGGCAGTTTTGGTCACTGTGAGGGTTTAAAAAGTGGTTATTCAACATGAGGCCCGATCCAAATGACATTTTGAATCATTTTTGGTAGAGTCCAAAAAATCAATTTTCTGATGAAAAACGATGACCCCGGACCAGTCGAACGTTGAAAAAATGGTCAATATTGATGAAATTTTAACATTTAATCTTTTGACTTTAAATGACGGTTGGATGTGAGTTATTACTTTTTCAACTAAAATAAGTGTGTTTAAAGTCATTTCTGTGCCTGAAATTGGTCAAAATTGAAGATTTTGAGTAAGCAAAACTCTGTAAAAATCGCAATTTTGGTCACTGTGAGGGTTTAAAAAGTGGTTATTCAACATGAGGCCCAATCCAAATGACATTTTGAATCATTTTTGGTAGAGTCCAAAAAATCAATTTTCTGATGAAGAACGATGACCCCGGACCAGTCGAACGTTGAAAAAATGGTCAATATTGATGAAATTTTAATATTTAATCTTTTGACTTTAAATGACGGTTGGATGTGAGTTATTACTTTTTCAACTAAAATAAGTGTGTTTAAAGTCATTTCTGTGCCTGAAATTGGTCAAAATTGAAGATTTTGAGTAAGCAAAACTCTGTAAAAATGGCAGTTTTGGTCACTGTGAGGGTTTAAAAAGTGGTTATTCAACATGAGGCCCAATCCAAATGACATTTTGAATCATTTTTGGTAGAGTCCAAAAAATCAATTTTCTGATGAAAAACGATGACCCCGGACCAGTCGAACGTTGAAAAAATGGTCAATATTGATGAAATTTTAACATTTAATCTTTTGACTTTAAATGACAGTTGGATGTGAGTTATTACTTTTTCAACTAAAATAAGTGTGTTTAAAGTCATTTATGTGCCTGAAATTGGTCAAAATTGAAGATTTTGAGTAAGCAAAACTCTGTAAAAATGGCAGTTTTGGTCACTGTGAGGGTTTAAAAAGTGGTTATTCAACATGAGGCCCGATCCAAATGACATTTTGAATCATTTTTGGTAGAGTCCAAAAAATCAATTTTCTGATGAAAAACGATGACCCCGGACTAGTCGAACGTTGAAAAAATGGTCAATATTGATGAAATTTTAACATTTAATCTTTTGACTTTAAATGACGGTTGGATGTGAGTTATTACTTTTTCAACTAAAATAAGTGTGTTTAAAGTCATTTCTGTGCCTGAAATTGGTCAAAATTGAAGATTTTGAGTAAGCAAAACTCTGTAAAAATGGCAGTTTTGGTCACTGTGAGGGTTTAAAAAGTGGTTATTCAACATGAGGCCCGATCCAAATGACATTTTGAATCATTTTTGGTAGAGTCCAAAAAATCCATTTTCTGATGAAAAACGATGACCCCGGACCAGTCGAACGTTGAAAAAATGGTCAATATTGATGAAATTTTAACATTTAATCTTTTGACTTTAAATGACGGTTGGATGTGAGTTATTACTTTTTCAACTAAAATAAGTGTGTTTAAAGTCATTTCTGTGCCTGAAATTGGTCAAAATTGAAGATTTTGAGTAAGCAAAACTCTGTAAAAATGGCAGTTTTGGTCACCACGAGGGTTTAAAAAGTGGTTATTCAACATGAGGCCCGATCAAAATGACATTTTGAATCATTTTTGGTAGAGTTTAAAAAATCAATTTTCTGATGAAAAACTATGACCCCGGACCAGTCGAACGTTGAAAAAATGGTCAATATTGATGAAATTTTAACATTTAATCTTTTGACTTTAAATGACGGTTGGATGTGAGTTATTACTTTTTCAACTAAAATAAGTGTGTTTAAAGTCATTTCTGTGCCTGAAATTGGTCAAAATTGAAGATTTTGAGTAAGCAAAACTCTGTAAAAATGGCAGTTTTGGTCACTGTGAGGGTTTAAAAAGTGGTTATTCAACATGAGGCCCGATCCAAATGACATTTTGAATCATTTTTGGTAGAGTCCAAATAATCAATTTTCTGATGAAAAACGATGACCCCGGACCAGTCGAACGTTGAAAAAATGGTCAATATTGATGAAATTTTAACATTTAATCTTTTGACTTTAAATGACGGTTGGATGTGAGTTATTACTTTTTCAACTAAAATAAGTGTGTTTAAAGTCATTTATGTGCCTGAAATTGGTCAAAATTGAAGATTTTGAGTAAGCAAAACTCTGTAAAAATGGCAGTTTTGGTCACTGTGAGGGTTTAAAAAGTGGTTATTCAACATGAGGCCCGATCCAAATGACATTTTGAATCATTTTTGGTAGAGTCCAAAAAATCAATTTTCTGATGAAAAACGATGACCCCGGACTAGTCGAACGTTGAAAAAATGGTCAATATTGATGAAATTTTAACATTTAATCTTTTGACTTTAAATGACGGTTGGATGTGAGTTATTACTTTTTCAACTAAAATAAGTGTGTTTAAAGTCATTTCTGTGCCTGAAATTGGTCAAAATTGAAGATTTTGAGTAAGCAAAACTCTGTAAAAATGGCAGTTTTGGTCACTGTGAGGGTTTAAAAAGTGGTTATTCAACATGAGGCCCGATCCAAATGACATTTTGAATAATTTTTGGTAGAGTCCAAAAAATCAATTTTCTGATGAAAAACGATGACCCCGGACCAGTCGAACGTTGAAAAAATGGTCAATATTGATGAAATTTTAACATTTAATCTTTTGACTTTAAATGACGGTTGGATGTGAGTTATTACTTTTTCAACTAAAATAAGTGTGTTTAAAGTCATTTCTGTGCCTGAAATTGGTCAAAATTGAAGATTTTGAGTAAGCAAAACTCTGTAAAAATGGCAGTTTTGGTCACCACGAGGGTTTAAAAAGTGGTTATTCAACATGAGGCCCGATCAAAATGACATTTTGAATCATTTTTGGTAGAGTTTAAAAAATCAATTTTCTGATGAAAAACGATGACCCCGGACCAGTCGAACGTTGAAAAAATGGTCAATATTGATGAAATTTTAACATTTAATCTTTTGACTTTAAATGACGGTTGGATGCGAGTTATTACTTTTTCAACTAAAATAAGTGTGTTTAAAGTCATTTCTGTGCCTGAAATTGGTCAAAATTGAAGATTTTGAGTAAGCAAAACTCTGTAAAAATTGCAGTTTTGGTCACTGTGAGGGTTTAAAAAGTGGTTATTCAACATGAGGCCCGATCCAAATGACATTTTGAATCATTTTTGGTAGAGTCCAAAAAATCAATTTTCTGATGAAAAATGATGACCCCGGATCAGTCGAACGTTGAAAAAATGGTCAATATTGATGAAATTTTAACATTTAATCTTTTGACTTTAAATGACGGTTGGATGTGAGTTATTACTTTTTCAACTAAAATAAGTGTGTTTAAAGTCATTTCTGTGCCTGAAATTGGTCATAATTGAAGATTTTGAGTAAGCAAAACTCTGTAAAAATGGCAGTTTTGGTCACTGTGAGGGTTTAAAAAGTGGTTATTCAACATGAGGCCCGATCCAAATGACATTTTGAATCATTTTTGGTAGAGTCCAAAAAATCCATTTTCTGATGAAAAACGATGACCCCGGACCAGTCGAACGTTGAAAAAATGGTCAATATTGATGAAATTTTAACATTTAATCTTTTGACTTTAAATGACGGTTGGATGTGAGTTATTACTTTTTCAACTAAAATAAGTGTGTTTAAAGTCATTTCTGTGCCTGAAATTGGTCAAAATTGAAGATTTTGAGTAAGCAAAACTCTGTAAAAATGGCAGTTTTGGTCACCACGAGGGTTTAAAAAGTGGTTATTCAACATGAGGCCCGATCAAAATGACATTTTGAATCATTTTTGGTAGAGTTTAAAAAATCAATTTTCTGATGAAAAACGATGACCCCGGACCAGTCGAACGTTGAAAAAATGGTCAATATTGATGAAATTTTAACATTTAATCTTTTGACTTTAAATGACGGTTGGATGCGAGTTATTACTTTTTCAACTAAAATAAGTGTGTTTAAAGTCATTTCTGTGCCTGAAATTGGTCAAAATTGAAGATTTTGAGTAAGCAAAACTCTGTAAAAATTGCAGTTTTGGTCACTGTGAGGGTTTAAAAAGTGGTTATTCAACATGAGGCCCGATCCAAATGACATTTTGAATCATTTTTGGTAGAGTCCAAAAAATCAATTTTCTGATGAAAAATGATGACCCCGGATCAGTCGAACGTTGAAAAAATGGTCAATATTGATGAAATTTTAACATTTAATCTTTTGACTTTAAATGACGGTTGGATGTGAGTTATTACTTTTTCAACTAAAATAAGTGTGTTTAAAGTCATTTCTGTGCCTGAAATTGGTCATAATTGAAGATTTTGAGTAAGCAAAACTCTGTAAAAATGGCAGTTTTGGTCACTGTGAGGGTTTAAAAAGTGGTTATTCAACATGAGGCCCGATCCAAATGACATTTTGAATCATTTTTGGTAGAGTCCAAAAAATCAATTTTCTGATGAAAAACGATGACCCCGGACCAGTCGAACGTTGAAAAAATGGTCAATATTGATGAAATTTTAACATTTAATCTTTTGACTTTAAATGACGGTTGGATGTGAGTTATTACTTTTTCAACTAAAATAAGTGTGTTTAAAGTCATTTCTGTGCCTGAAATTGGTCAAAATTGAAGATTTTGAGTAAGCAAAACTCTGTAAAAATGGCAGTTTTGGTCACTGTGAGGGTTTAAAAAGTGGTTATTCAACATGAGGCCCGATCCAAATGACATTTTGAATCATTTTTGGTAGAGTCCAAAAAATCAATTTTCTGATGAAAAACGATGACCCCGGACCAGTCGAACGTTGAAAAAATGGTCAATATTGATGACATTTTAACATTTAATCTTTTGACTTTAAATGACGGTTGGATGTGAGTTATTACTTTTTCAACTAAAATAAGTGTGTTTAAAGTCATTTCTGTGCCTGAAATTGGTCAAAATTGAAGATTTTGAGTAAGCAAAACTCTGTAAAAATGGCAGTTTTGGTCACTGTGAGGGTTTAAAAAGTGGTTATTCAACATGAGGCCCGATCCAAATGACATTTTGAATCATTTTTGGTAGAGTCCAAAAAATCAATTTTCTGATGAAAAACGATGACCCCGGACCAGTCGAACGTTGAAAAAATGGTCAATATTGATGAAATTTTAACATTTAATCTTTTGACTTTAAATGACGGTTGGATGTGAGTTATTACTTTTTCAACTAAAATAAGTGTGTTTAAAGTCATTTCTGTGCCTGAAATTGGTCAAAATTGAAGATTTTGAGTAAGCAAAACTCTGTAAAAATGGCAGTTTTGGTCACTGTGAGGGTTTAAAAAGTGGTTATTCAACATGAGGCCCGATCCAAATGACATTTTGAATCATTTTTGGTAGAGTCCAAAAAATCCATTTTCTGATGAAAAACGATGACCCCGGACCAGTCGAACGTTGAAAAAATGGTCAATATTGATGAAATTTTAACATTTAATCTTTTGACTTTAAATGACGGTTGGATGTGAGTTATTACTTTTTCAACTAAAATAAGTGTGTTTAAAGTCATTTCTGTGCCTGAAATTGGTCAAAATTGAAGATTTTGAGTAAGCAAAACTCTGTAAAAATCGCAATTTTGGTCACTGTGAGGGTTTAAAAAGTGGTTATTCAACATGAGGCCCAATCCAAATGACATTTTGAATCATTTTTGGTAGAGTCCAAAAAATCAATTTTCTGATGAAGAACGATGACCCCGGACCAGTCGAACGTTGAAAAAATGGTCAATATTGATGAAATTTTAATATTTAATCTTTTGACTTTAAATGACGGTTGGATGTGAGTTATTACTTTTTCAACTAAAATAAGTGTGTTTAAAGTCATTTCTGTGCCTGAAATTGGTCAAAATTGAAGATTTTGAGTAAGCAAAACTCTGTAAAAATGGCAGTTTTGGTCACTGTGAGGGTTTAAAAAGTGGTTATTCAACATGAGGCCCGATCCAAATGACATTTTGAATCATTTTTGGTAGAGTCCAAAAAATCCATTTTCTGATGAAAAACGATGACCCCGGACCAGTCGAACGTTGAAAAAATGGTCAATATTGATGAAATTTTAACATTTAATCTTTTGACTTTAAATGACGGTTGGATGTGAGTTATTACTTTTTCAACTAAAATAAGTGTGTTTAAAGTCATTTCTGTGCCTGAAATTGGTCAAAATTGAAGATTTTGAGTAAGCAAAACTCTGTAAAAATGGCAGTTTTGGTCACCACGAGGGTTTAAAAAGTGGTTATTCAACATGAGGCCCGATCAAAATGACATTTTGAATCATTTTTGGTAGAGTTTAAAAAATCAATTTTCTGATGAAAAACTATGACCCCGGACCAGTCGAACGTTGAAAAAATGGTCAATATTGATGAAATTTTAACATTTAATCTTTTGACTTTAAATGACGGTTGGATGTGAGTTATTACTTTTTCAACTAAAATAAGTGTGTTTAAAGTCATTTCTGTGCCTGAAATTGGTCAAAATTGAAGATTTTGAGTAAGCAAAACTCTGTAAAAATGGCAGTTTTGGTCACTGTGAGGGTTTAAAAAGTGGTTATTCAACATGAGGCCCGATCCAAATGACATTTTGAATCATTTTTGGTAGAGTCCAAATAATCAATTTTCTGATGAAAAACGATGACCCCGGACCAGTCGAACGTTGAAAAAATGGTCAATATTGATGAAATTTTAACATTTAATCTTTTGACTTTAAATGACGGTTGGATGTGAGTTATTACTTTTTCAACTAAAATAAGTGTGTTTAAAGTCATTTATGTGCCTGAAATTGGTCAAAATTGAAGATTTTGAGTAAGCAAAACTCTGTAAAAATGGCAGTTTTGGTCACTGTGAGGGTTTAAAAAGTGGTTATTCAACATGAGGCCCGATCCAAATGACATTTTGAATCATTTTTGGTAGAGTCCAAAAAATCAATTTTCTGATGAAAAACGATGACCCCGGACTAGTCGAACGTTGAAAAAATGGTCAATATTGATGAAATTTTAACATTTAATCTTTTGACTTTAAATGACGGTTGGATGTGAGTTATTACTTTTTCAACTAAAATAAGTGTGTTTAAAGTCATTTCTGTGCCTGAAATTGGTCAAAATTGAAGATTTTGAGTAAGCAAAACTCTGTAAAAATGGCAGTTTTGGTCACTGTGAGGGTTTAAAAAGTGGTTATTCAACATGAGGCCCGATCCAAATGACATTTTGAATCATTTTTGGTAGAGTCCAAAAAATCAATTTTCTGATGAAAAACGATGACCCCGGACCAGTCGAACGTTGAAAAAATGGTCAATATTGATGAAATTTTAACATTTAATCTTTTGACTTTAAATGACGGTTGGATGTGAGTTATTACTTTTTCAACTAAAATAAGTGTGTTTAAAGTCATTTCTGTGCCTGAAATTGGTCAAAATTGAAGATTTTGAGTAAGCAAAACTCTGTAAAAATGGCAGTTTTGGTCACCACGAGGGTTTAAAAAGTGGTTATTCAACATGAGGCCCGATCAAAATGACATTTTGAATCATTTTTGGTAGAGTTTAAAAAATCAATTTTCTGATGAAAAACGATGACCCCGGACCAGTCGAACGTTGAAAAAATGGTCAATATTGATGAAATTTTAACATTTAATCTTTTGACTTTAAATGACGGTTGGATGCGAGTTATTACTTTTTCAACTAAAATAAGTGTGTTTAAAGTCATTTCTGTGCCTGAAATTGGTCAAAATTGAAGATTTTGAGTAAGCAAAACTCTGTAAAAATTGCAGTTTTGGTCACTGTGAGGGTTTAAAAAGTGGTTATTCAACATGAGGCCCGATCCAAATGACATTTTGAATCATTTTTGGTAGAGTCCAAAAAATCAATTTTCTGATGAAAAATGATGACCCCGGATCAGTCGAACGTTGAAAAAATGGTCAATATTGATGAAATTTTAACATTTAATCTTTTGACTTTAAATGACGGTTGGATGTGAGTTATTACTTTTTCAACTAAAATAAGTGTGTTTAAAGTCATTTCTGTGCCTGAAATTGGTCATAATTGAAGATTTTGAGTAAGCAAAACTCTGTAAAAATGGCAGTTTTGGTCACTGTGAACTGTGAGGGTTTAAAAAGTGGTTATTCAACATGAGGCCCGATCCAAATGACATTTGAATCATTTTTGGTAGAGTCCAAAAAAATCAATTTTCTGATGAAAAATGATGACCCCGGACCAGTCGAACGTTGAAAAAATGGTCAATATTGATGAAATTTTAACATTTAATCTTTTGACTTTAAATGACAGTTGGATGTGAGTTATTACTTTTTCAACTAAAATAAGTGTGTTTAAAGTCATTTCTGTGCCTGAAATTGGTCAAAATTGAAGATTTTGAGTAAGCAAAACTCTGTAAAAATGGCAGTTTTTGGTCACTGTGAGGGTTTAAAAAGTGGTTATTCAACATGAGGCCCGATCAAAATGACATTTTGAATCATTTTTGGTAGAGTCCAAATAAATCAATTTCTGATGAAAAACGATGACCCCGGACCAGTCGAACGTTGAAAAAATGGTCAATATTGATGAAATTTTAACATTTAATTTTTTGACTTTAAATGACGGTTGGATGTGAGTTATTACTTTTTCAACTAAAATAAGTGTGTTTAAAGTCATTTATGTGCCTGAAATTGGTCAAAATTGAAGATTTTGAGTAAGCAAAACTCTGTAAAAATGGCAGTTTTGGTCACTGTGAGGGTTAAAAAAGTGGTTATTCAACATGAGGCCCGATTCCAAATGACATTTTGAATCATTTTTGGTAGAGTCCAAAAAATCAATTTTCTGATGAAAAACGATGACCCCGGACTAGTCGAACGTTGAAAAAATGGTCAATATTGATGAAATTTTAACATTTAATCTTTTGACTTTAAATGACGGTTGGATGTGAGTTATTACTTTTTCAACTAAAATAAGTGTGTTTAAAGTCATTTCTGTGCCCTGAAATTGGTCAAAATTGAAGATTTTGAGTAAGCAAAACTCTGTAAAAATGGCAGTTTTGGTCTCTGTGAGGGTTTAAAAAGTGGTTATTCAACATGAGGCCCGATCCAAATGACATTTTGAATCATTTTTGGTTAGAGTCCAAAAAATCCATTTTCTGATGAAAAACGATGACCCCGGACCAGTCGAACGTTGAAAAAATGGTCAATATTGATGAAATTTTAACATTTAATCTTTGACTTTAAATGACGGTTGGATGTGAGTTATTACTTTTTCAACTAAAATAGTAGTGTTTAAAGTCATTTCTGTGCCTGAAATTGGTCAAAATTGAAGATTTTGAGTAAGCAAAACTCTGTAAAAATGGCAGTTTTGGTCACCACGAGGGTTTAAAAAGTGGTTATTCAACATGAGGCCCGATCAAAATGACATTTTGAATCATTTTTGGTAGAGTTTAAAAAATCAATTTTCTGATGAAAAACGATGACCCCGGACCAGTCGAACGTTGAAAAAATGGTCAATATTGATGAAATTTTAACATTTAATCTTTTGACTTTAAATGACGGTTGGATGTGAGTTATTACTTTTTCAACTAAAATAAGTGTGTTTAAAGTCATTTCTGTGCCTGAAATTGGTCAAAATTGAAGATTTTGAGTAAGCAAAACTCTGTAAAAATTGCAGTTTTGGTCACTGTGAGGGTTTAAAAAGTGGTTATTCAACATGAGGGCCCGATCCAAATGACATTTTGAATCATTTTTGGTAGAGTCCAAAAAATCAATTTTCTGATGAAAAATGATGACCCCGGACCAGTCGAACGTTGAAAAAATGGTCAATATTGATGAAATTTTAACATTTAATCTTTTGACTTTAAATGACGGTTGGATGTGAGTTATTACTTTTTCAACTAAAATAAGTGTGTTTAAAGTCATTTCTGTGCCTGAAATTGGTCAAAATTGAAGATTTTGAGTAAGCAAAACTCTGTAAAAATGGCAGTTTTGGTCACTGTGAGGGTTTAAAAAGTGGTTATTCAACATGAGGCCCGATCCAAATGACATTTTGAATCATTTTTGGTAGAGTCCAAAAAATCAATTTTCTGATGAAAAACGATGCCGGACCAGTCGAACGTTGAAAAAATGGTCAATATTGATGAAATTTTAACATTTAATCTTTTGACTTTAAATGACGGTTGGATGTGAGTTATTACTTTTTCAACTAAAATAAGTGTGTTTAAAGTCATTTCTGTGCCTGAAATTGGTCAAAATTGAAGATTTTGAGTAAGCAAAACTCTGTAAAAATGGCAGTTTTGGTCACTGTGAGGGTTTAAAAAGTGGTTATTCAACATGAGGCCCGATCCAAATGACATTTTGAATCATTTTTGGTAGAGTCCAAAAAATCCATTTTCTGATGAAAAACGATGACCCCGGACCAGTCGAACGTTGAAAAAATGGTCAATATTGATGAAATTTTAACATTTAATCTTTTGACTTTAAATGACGGTTGGATGTGAGTTATTACTTTTTCAACTAAAATAAGTGTGTTTAAAGTCATTTCTGTGCCTGAAATTGGTCAAAATTGAAGATTTTGAGTAAGCAAAACTCTGTAAAAATGGCAGTTTTGGTCACCACGAGGGTTTAAAAAGTGGTTATTCAACATGAGGCCCGATCAAAATGACATTTTGAATCATTTTTGGTAGAGTCCAAAAAATCCATTTTCTGATGAAAAACGATGACCCCGGACCAGTCGAACGTTGAAAAAATGGTCAATATTGATGAAATTTTAACATTTAATCTTTTGACTTTAAATGACGGTTGGATGTGAGTTATTACTTTTTCAACTAAAATAAGTGTGTTTAAAGTCATTTATGTGCCTGAAATTGGTCAAAATTGAAGATTTTGAGTAAGCAAAACTCTGTAAAAATGGCAGTTTTGGTCACTGTGAGGGTTTAAAAAGTGGTTATTCAACATGAGGCCCGATCCAAATGACATTTTGAATCATTTTTGGTAGAGTCCAAAAAATCAATTTTCTGATGAAAAACGATGACCCCGGACTAGTCGAACGTTGAAAAAATGGTCAATATTGATGAAATTTTAACATTTAATCTTTTGACTTTAAATGACGGTTGGATGTGAGTTATTACTTTTTCAACTAAAATAAGTGTGTTTAAAGTCATTTCTGTGCCTGAAATTGGTCAAAATTGAAGATTTTGAGTAAGCAAAACTCTGTAAAAATGGCAGTTTTGGTCACTGTGAGGGTTTAAAAAGTGGTTATTCAACATGAGGCCCGATCCAAATGACATTTTGAATCATTTTTGGTAGAGTCCAAAAAATCCATTTTCTGATGAAAAACGATGACCCCGGACCAGTCGAACGTTGAAAAAATGGTCAATATTGATGAAATTTTAACATTTAATCTTTTGACTTTAAATGACGGTTGGATGTGAGTTATTACTTTTTCAACTAAAATAAGTGTGTTTAAAGTCATTTCTGTGCCTGAAATTGGTCAAAATTGAAGATTTTGAGTAAGCAAAACTCTGTAAAAATGGCAGTTTTGGTCACCACGAGGGTTTAAAAAGTGGTTATTCAACATGAGGCCCGATCAAAATGACATTTTGAATCATTTTTGGTAGAGTTTAAAAAATCAATTTTCTGATGAAAAACGATGACCCCGGACCAGTCGAACGTTGAAAAAATGGTCAATATTGATGAAATTTTAACATTTAATCTTTTGACTTTAAATGACGGTTGGATGTGAGTTATTACTTTTTCAACTAAAATAAGTGTGTTTAAAGTCATTTCTGTGCCTGAAATTGGTCAAAATTGAAGATTTTGAGTAAGCAAAACTCTGTAAAAATTGCAGTTTTGGTCACTGTGAGGGTTTAAAAAGTGGTTATTCAACATGAGGCCCGATCCAAATGACATTTTGAATCATTTTTGGTAGAGTCCAAAAAATCAATTTTCTGATGAAAAATGATGACCCCGGACCAGTCGAACGTTGAAAAAATGGTCAATATTGATGAAATTTTAACATTTAATCTTTTGACTTTAAATGACAGTTGGATGTGAGTTATTACTTTTTCAACTAAAATAAGTGTGTTTAAAGTCATTTCTGTGCCTGAAATTGGTCAAAATTGAAGATTTTGAGTAAGCAAAACTCTGTAAAAATGGCAGTTTTGGTCACTGTGAGGGTTTAAAAAGTGGTTATTCAACATGAGGCCCGATCCAAATGACATTTTGAATCATTTTTGGTAGAGTCCAAAAAATCAATTTTCTGATGAAAAACGATGACCCCGGACCAGTCGAACGTTGAAAAAATGGTCAATATTGATGAAATTTTAACATTTAATTTTTTGACTTTAAATGACGGTTGGATGTGAGTTATTACTTTTTCAACTAAAATAAGTGTGTTTAAAGTCATTTATGTGCCTGAAATTGGTCAAAATTGAAGATTTTGAGTAAGCAAAACAGTGTAAAAATGGCAGTTTTGGTCACTGTGAGGGTTAAAAAAGTGGTTATTCAACATGAGGCCCGATCCAAATGACATTTTGAATCATTTTTGGTAGAGTCCAAAAAATCAATTTTCTGATGAAAAACGATGACCCCGGACTAGTCGAACGTTGAAAAAATGGTCAATATTGATGAAATTTTAACATTTAATCTTTTGACTTTAAATGACGGTTGGATGTGAGTTATTACTTTTTCAACTAAAATAAGTGTGTTTAAAGTCATTTCTGTGCCTGAAATTGGTCAAAATTGAAGATTTTGAGTAAGCAAAACTCTGTAAAAATGGCAGTTTTGGTCACTGTGAGGGTTTAAAAAGTGGTTATTCAACATGAGGCCCGATCCAAATGACATTTTGAATCATTTTTGGTAGAGTCCAAAAAATCCATTTTCTGATGAAAAACGATGACCCCGGACCAGTCGAACGTTGAAAAAATGGTCAATATTGATGAAATTTTAACATTTAATCTTTTGACTTTAAATGACGGTTGGATGTGAGTTATTACTTTTTCAACTAAAATAAGTGTGTTTAAAGTCATTTCTGTGCCTGAAATTGGTCAAAATTGAAGATTTTGAGTAAGCAAAACTCTGTAAAAATGGCAGTTTTGGTCACCACGAGGGTTTAAAAAGTGGTTATTCAACATGAGGCCCGATCAAAATGACATTTTGAATCATTTTTGGTAGAGTTTAAAAAATCAATTTTCTGATGAAAAACGATGACCCCGGACCAGTCGAACGTTGAAAAAATGGTCAATATTGATGAAATTTTAACATTTAATCTTTTGACTTTAAATGACGGTTGGATGTGAGTTATTACTTTTTCAACTAAAATAAGTGTGTTTAAAGTCATTTCTGTGCCTGAAATTGGTCAAAATTGAAGATTTTGAGTAAGCAAAACTCTGTAAAAATTGCAGTTTTGGTCACTGTGAGGGTTTAAAAAGTGGTTATTCAACATGAGGCCCGATCCAAATGACATTTTGAATCATTTTTGGTAGAGTCCAAAAAATCAATTTTCTGATGAAAAATGATGACCCCGGACCAGTCGAACGTTGAAAAAATGGTCAATATTGATGAAATTTTAACATTTAATCTTTTGACTTTAAATGACGGTTGGATGTGAGTTATTACTTTTTCAACTAAAATAAGTGTGTTTAAAGTCATTTCTGTGCCTGAAATTGGTCAAAATTGAAGATTTTGAGTAAGCAAAACTCTGTAAAAATGGCAGTTTTGGTCACTGTGAGGGTTTAAAAAGTGGTTATTCAACATGAGGCCCGATCCAAATGACATTTTGAATCATTTTTGGTAGAGTCCAAAAAATCAATTTTCTGATGAAAAACGATGACCCCGGACCAGTCGAACGTTGAAAAAATGGTCAATATTGATGAAATTTTAACATTTAATCTTTTGACTTTAAATGACGGTTGGATGTGAGTTATTACTTTTTCAACTAAAATAAGTGTGTTTAAAGTCATTTCTGTGCCTGAAATTGGTCAAAATTGAAGATTTTGAGTAAGCAAAACTCTGTAAAAATGGCAGTTTTGGTCACTGTGAGGGTTTAAAAAGTGGTTATTCAACATGAGGCCCGATCCAAATGACATTTTGAATCATTTTTGGTAGAGTCCAAAAAATCCATTTTCTGATGAAAAACGATGACCCCGGACCAGTCGAACGTTGAAAAAATGGTCAATATTGATGAAATTTTAACATTTAATCTTTTGACTTTAAATGACGGTTGGATGTGAGTTATTACTTTTTCAACTAAAATAAGTGTGTTTAAAGTCATTTCTGTGCCTGAAATTGGTCAAAATTGAAGATTTTGAGTAAGCAAAACTCTGTAAAAATGGCAGTTTTGGTCACTGTGAGGGTTTAAAAAGTGGTTATTCAACATGAGGCCCGATCAAAATGACATTTTGAATCATTTTTGGTAGAGTCCAAAAAATCAATTTTCTGATGAAAAACGATGACCCCGGACCAGTCGAACGTTGAAAAAATGGTCAATATTGATGAAATTTTAACATTTAATCTTTTGACTTTAAATGACGGTTGGATGTGAGTTATTACTTTTTCAACTAAAATAAGTGTGTTTAAAGTCATTTCTGTGCCTGAAATTTGTCAAAATTGAAGATTTTGAGTAAGCAAAACTCTGTAAAAATGGCAATTTTGGTCACTGTGAGGGTTTAAAAAGTGGTTATTCAACATGAGGCCCGATCCAAATGACATTTTGAATCATTTTTGGTAGAGTCCAAAAAATCAATTTTCTGATGAAAAACGATGACCCCGGACCAGTCGAACGTTGAAAAAATGGTCAATATTGATGAAATTTTAACATTTAATCTTTTGACTTTAAATGACGGTTGGATGTGAGTTATTACTTTTTCAACTAAAATAAGTGGTGTGTTTAAAGTCATTTCTGTGCCTGAAATTGGTCAAAATTGAAGATTTTGAGTAAGCAAAACTCTGTAAAAATGGCAATTTTGGTCACTGTGAGGGTTTAAAAAGTGGTTATTCAACATGAGGCCCAATCCAAATGACATTTTGAATCATTTTTGGTAGAGTCCAAAAAATCAATTTTCTGATGAAGAAACGATGACCCCGGACCAGTCGAACGTTGAAAAAATGGTCAATATTGATGAAATTTTAACTATTTAATCTTTTGACTTTAAATGACGGTTGGATGTGAGTTATTACTTTTTCAACTAAAATAAGTGTGTTTAAAGTCATTTCTGTGCCTGAAATTGGTCAAAATTGAAGATTTTGAGTAAGCAAAACTCTGTAAAAATGGCAGTTTTGGTCACTGTGAGGGTTTAAAAAGTGGTTATTCAACATGAGGCCCGATCCAAATGACATTTTGAATCATTTTTGGTAGAGTCCAAAAAATCAATTTTCTGATGAAAAACGATGACCCCGGACCAGTCGAACGTTGAAAAAATGGTCAATATTGATGAAATTTTAACATTTAATCTTTTGACTTTAAATGACGGTTGGATGTGAGTTATTACTTTTTCAACTAAAATAAGTGTGTTTAAAGTCATTTCTGTGCCTGAAATTGGTCAAAATTGAAGATTTTGAGTAAGCAAAACTCTGTAAAAATGGCAGTTTCGGTCACTGTGAGGGTTTAAAAAGTGGTTATTCAACATGAGGCCCGATCCAAATGACATTTTGAATCATTTTTGGTAGAGTCCAAAAAATCCATTTTCTGATGAAAAACGATGACCCCGGACCAGTCGAACGTTGAAAAAATGGTCAATATTGATGAAATTTTAACATTTAATCTTTTGACTTTAAATGACGGTTGGATGTGAGTTATTACTTTTTCAACTAAAATAAGTGTGTTTAAAGTCATTTCTGTGCCTGAAATTGGTCAAAATTGAAGATTTTGAGTAAGCAAAACTCTGTAAAAATGGCAGTTTTGGTCACTGTGAGGGTTTAAAAAGTGGTTATTCAACATGAGGCCCAATCCAAATGACATTTTGAATCATTTTTGGTAGAGTCCAAAAAATCAATTTTCTGATGAAGAACGATGACCCCGGACCAGTCGAACGTTGAAAAAATGGTCAATATTGATGAAATTTTAATATTTAATCTTTTGACTTTAAATGACGGTTGGATGTGAGTTATTACTTTTTCAACTAAAATAAGTGTGTTTAAAGTCATTTCTGTGCCTGAAATTGGTCAAAATTGAAGATTTTGAGTAAGCAAAACTCTGTAAAAATGGCAGTTTTGGTCACTGTGAGGGTTTAAAAAGTGGTTATTCAACATGAGGCCCGATCCAAATGACATTTTGAATCATTTTTGGTAGAGTCCAAAAAATCCATTTTCTGATGAAAAACGATGACCCCGGACCAGTCGAACGTTGAAAAAATGGTCAATATTGATGAAATTTTAACATTTAATCTTTTGACTTTAAATGACGGTTGGATGTGAGTTATTACTTTTTCAACTAAAATAAGTGTGTTTAAAGTCATTTCTGTGCCTGAAATTGGTCAAAATTGAAGATTTTGAGTAAGCAAAACTCTGTAAAAATGGCAGTTTTGGTCACTGTGAGGGTTTAAAAAGTGGTTATTCAACATGAGGCCCGATCAAAATGACATTTTGAATCATTTTTGGTAGAGTCCAAAAAATCAATTTTCTGATGAAAAACGATGACCCCGGACCAGTCGAACGTTGAAAAAATGGTCAATATTGATGAAATTTTAACATTTAATCTTTTGACTTTAAATGACGGTTGGATGTGAGTTATTACTTTTTCAACTAAAATAAGTGTGTTTAAAGTCATTTCTGTGCCTGAAATTTGTCAAAATTGAAGATTTTGAGTAAGCAAAACTCTGTAAAAATGGCAATTTTGGTCACTGTGAGGGTTTAAAAAGTGGTTATTCAACATGAGGCCCGATCCAAATGACATTTTGAATCATTTTTGGTAGAGTCCAAAAAATCAATTTTCTGATGAAAAACGATGACCCCGGACCAGTCGAACGTTGAAAAAATGGTCAATATTGATGAAATTTTAACATTTAATCTTTTGACTTTAAATGACGGTTGGATGTGAGTTATTACTTTTTCAACTAAAATAAGTGTGTTTAAAGTCATTTCTGTGCCTGAAATTGGTCAAAATTGAAGATTTTGAGTAAGCAAAACTCTGTAAAAATGGCAATTTTGGTCACTGTGAGGGTTTAAAAAGTGGTTATTCAACATGAGGCCCAATCCAAATGACATTTTGAATCATTTTTGGTAGAGTCCAAAAAATCAATTTTCTGATGAAGAACGATGACCCCGGACCAGTCGAACGTTGAAAAAATGGTCAATATTGATGAAATTTTAATATTTAATCTTTTGACTTTAAATGACGGTTGGATGTGAGTTATTACTTTTTCAACTAAAATAAGTGTGCTTAAAGTCATTTCTGTGCCTGAAATTGGTCAAAATTGAAGATTTTGAGTAAGCAAAACTCTGTAAAAATGGCAGTTTTGGTCACTGTGAGGGTTTAAAAAGTGGTTATTCAACATGAGGCCCGATCCAAATGACATTTTGAATCATTTTTGGTAGAGTCCAAAAAATCAATTTTCTGATGAAAAACGATGACCCCGGACCAGTCGAACGTTGAAAAAATGGTCAATATTGATGAAATTTTAACATTTAATCTTTTGACTTTAAATGACGGTTGGATGTGAGTTATTACTTTTTCAACTAAAATAAGTGTGTTTAAAGTCATTTATGTGCCTGAAATTGGTCAAAATTGAAGATTTTGAGTAAGCAAAACTCTGTAAAAATGGCAGTTTTGGTCACTGTGAGGGTTAAAAAAGTGGTTATTCAACATGAGGCCCGATCCAAATGACATTTTGAATCATTTTTGGTAGAGTCCAAAAAATCAATTTTCTGATGAAAAACGATGACCCCGGACTAGTCGAACGTTGAAAAAATGGTCAATATTGATGAAATTTTAACATTTAATCTTTTGACTTTAAATGACGGTTGGATGTGAGTTATTACTTTTTCAACTAAAATAAGTGTGTTTAAAGTCATTTCTGTGCCTGAAATTGGTCAAAATTGAAGATTTTGAGTAAGCAAAACTCTGTAAAAATGGCAGTTTTGGTCACTGTGAGGGTTAAAAAAGTGGTTATTCAACATGAGGCCCGATCCAAATGACATTTTGAATCATTTTTGGTAGAGTCCAAAAAATCAATTTTCTGATGAAAAACGATGACCCCGGACTAGTCGAACGTTGAAAAAATGGTCAATATTGATGAAATTTTAACATTTAATCTTTTGACTTTAAATGACGGTTGGATGTGAGTTATTACTTTTTCAACTAAAATAAGTGTGTTTAAAGTCATTTCTGTGCCTGAAATTGGTCAAAATTGAAGATTTTGAGTAAGCAAAACTCTGTAAAAATGGCAGTTTTGGTCACTGTGAGGGTTTAAAAAGTGGTTATTCAACATGAGGCCCGATCCAAATGACATTTTGAATCATTTTTGGTAGAGTCCAAAAAATCAATTTTCTGATGAAAAACGATGACCCCGGACCAGTCGAACGTTGAAAAAATGGTCAATATTGATGAAATTTTAATATTTAATCTTTTGACTTTAAATGACGGTTGGATGTGAGTTATTACTTTTTCAACTAAAATAAGTGTGTTTAAAGTCATTTCTGTGCCTGAAATTGGTCAAAATTGAAGATTTTGAGTAAGCAAAACTCTGTAAAAATGGCAGTTTTGGTCACTGTGAGGGTTTAAAAAGTGGTTATTCAACATGAGGCCCGATCCAAATGACATTTTGAATCATTTTTGGTAGAGTCCAAAAAATCAATTTTCTGATGAAAAACGATGACCCCGGACCAGTCGAACGTTGAAAAAATGGTCAATATTGATGAAATTTTAACATTTAATCTTTTGACTTTAAATGACGGTTGGATGTGAGTTATTACTTTTTCAACTAAAATAAGTGTGTTTAAAGTCATTTCTGTGCCTGAAATTGGTCAAAATTGAAGATTTTGAGTAAGCAAAACTCTGTAAAAATGGCAGTTTTGGTCACTGTGAGGGTTTAAAAAGTGGTTATTCAACATGAGGCCCAATCCAAATGACATTTTGAATCATTTTTGGTAGAGTCCAAAAAATCAATTTTCTGATGAAGAACGATGACCCCGGACCAGTCGAACGTTGAAAAAATGGTCAATATTGATGAAATTTTAATATTTAATCTTTTGACTTTAAATGACGGTTGGATGTGAGTTATTACTTTTTCAACTAAAATAAGTGTGTTTAAAGTCATTTCTGTGCCTGAAATTGGTCAAAATTGAAGATTTTGAGTAAGCAAAACTCTGTAAAAATGGCAGTTTTGGTCACTGTGAGGGTTTAAAAAGTGGTTATTCAACATGAGGCCCGATCCAAATGACATTTTGAATCATTTTTGGTAGAGTCCAAAAAATCCATTTTCTGATGAAAAACGATGACCCCGGACCAGTCGAACGTTGAAAAAATGGTCAATATTGATGAAATTTTAACATTTAATCTTTTGACTTTAAATGACGGTTGGATGTGAGTTATTACTTTTTCAACTAAAATAAGTGTGTTTAAAGTCATTTCTGTGCCTGAAATTGGTCAAAATTGAAGATTTTGAGTAAGCAAAACTCTGTAAAAATGGCAGTTTTGGTCACTGTGAGGGTTTAAAAAGTGGTTATTCAACATGAGGCCCGATCAAAATGACATTTTGAATCATTTTTGGTAGAGTCCAAAAAATCAATTTTCTGATGAAAAACGATGACCCCGGACCAGTCGAACGTTCAAAAAATGGTCAATATTGATGAAATTTTAACATTTAATCTTTTGACTTTAAATGACGGTTGGATGTGAGTTATTACTTTTTCAACTAAAATAAGTGTGTTTAAAGTCATTTCTGTGCCTGAAATTGGTCAAAATTGAAGATTTTGAGTAAGCAAAACTCTGTAAAAATGGCAATTTTGGTCACTGTGAGGGTTTAAAAAGTGGTTATTCAACATGAGGCCCAATCCAAATGACATTTTGAATCATTTTTGGTAGAGTCCAAAAAATCAATTTTCTGATGAAGAACGATGACCCCGGACCAGTCGAACGTTGAAAAAATGGTCAATATTGATGAAATTTTAATATTTAATCTTTTGACTTTAAATGACGGTTGGATGTGAGTTATTACTTTTTCAACTAAAATAAGTGTGTTTAAAGTCATTTCTGTGCCTGAAATTGGTCAAAATTGAAGATTTTGAGTAAGCAAAACTCTGTAAAAATGGCAGTTTTGGTCACTGTGAGGGTTTAAAAAGTGGTTATTCAACATGAGGCCCGATCCAAATGACATTTTGAATCATTTTTGGTAGAGTCCAAAAAATCAATTTTCTGATGAAAAACGATGACCCCGGACCAGTCGAACGTTGAAAAAATGGTCAATATTGATGAAATTTTAACATTTAATCTTTTGACTTTAAATGACGGTTGGATGTGAGTTATTACTTTTTCAACTAAAATAAGTGTGTTTAAAGTCATTTATGTGCCTGAAATTGGTCAAAATTGAAGATTTTGAGTAAGCAAAACTCTGTAAAAATGGCAGTTTTGGTCACTGTGAGGGTTAAAAAAGTGGTTATTCAACATGAGGCCCGATCCAAATGACATTTTGAATCATTTTTGGTAGAGTCCAAAAAATCAATTTTCTGATGAAAAACGATGACCCCGGACTAGTCGAACGTTGAAAAAATGGTCAATATTGATGAAATTTTAACATTTAATCTTTTGACTTTAAATGACGGTTGGATGTGAGTTATTACTTTTTCAACTAAAATAAGTGTGTTTAAAGTCATTTCTGTGCCTGAAATTGGTCAAAATTGAAGATTTTGAGTAAGCAAAACTCTGTAAAAATGGCAGTTTTGGTCACTGTGAGGGTTTAAAAAGTGGTTATTCAACATGAGGCCCGATCCAAATGACATTTTGAATCATTTTTGGTAGAGTCCAAAAAATCCATTTTCTGATGAAAAACGATGACCCCGGACCAGTCGAACGTTGAAAAAATGGTCAATATTGATGAAATTTTAACATTTAATCTTTTGACTTTAAATGACGGTTGGATGTGAGTTATTACTTTTTCAACTAAAATAAGTGTGTTTAAAGTCATTTCTGTGCCTGAAATTGGTCAAAATTGAAGATTTTGAGTAAGCAAAACTCTGTAAAAATGGCAGTTTTGGTCACTGTGAGGGTTTAAAAAGTGGTTATTCAACATGAGGCCCGATCCAAATGACATTTTGAATCATTTTTGGTAGAGTCCAAAAAATCCATTTTCTGATGAAAAACGATGACCCCGGACCAGTCGAACGTTGAAAAAATGGTCAATATTGATGAAATTTTAACATTTAATCTTTTGACTTTAAATGACGGTTGGATGTGAGTTATTACTTTTTCAACTAAAATAAGTGTGTTTAAAGTCATTTCTGTGCCTGAAATTGGTCAAAATTGAAGATTTTGAGTAAGCAAAACTCTGTAAAAATGGCAGTTTTGGTCACTGTGAGGGTTTAAAAAGTGGTTATTCAACATGAGGCCCGATCAAAATGACATTTTGAATCATTTTTGGTAGAGTTCAAAAAATCAATTTTCTGATGAAAAACGATGACCCCGGACCAGTCGAACGTTGAAAAAATGGTCAATATTGATGAAATTTTAACATTTAATCTTTTGACTTTAAATGACGGTTGGATGTGAGTTATTACTTTTTCAACTAAAATAAGTGTGTTTAAAGTCATTTCTGTGCCTGAAATTTGTCAAAATTGAAGATTTTGAGTAAGCAAAACTCTGTAAAAATGGCAATTTTGGTCACTGTGAGGGTTTAAAAAGTGGTTATTCAACATGAGGCCCGATCCAAATGACATTTTGAATCATTTTTGGTAGAGTCCAAAAAATCAATTTTCTGATGAAAAACGATGACCCCGGACCAGTCGAACGTTGAAAAAATGGTCAATATTGATGAAATTTTAACATTTAATCTTTTGACTTTAAATGACGGTTGGATGTGAGTTATTACTTTTTCAACTAAAATAAGTGTGTTTAAAGTCATTTCTGTGCCTGAAATTGGTCAAAATTGAAGATTTTGAGTAAGCAAAACTCTGTAAAAATGGCAATTTTGGTCACTGTGAGGGTTTAAAAAGTGGTTATTCAACATGAGGCCCAATCCAAATGACATTTTGAATCATTTTTGGTAGAGTCCAAAAAATCAATTTTCTGATGAAGAACGATGACCCCGGACCAGTCGAACGTTGAAAAAATGGTCAATATTGATGAAATTTTAATATTTAATCTTTTGACTTTAAATGACGGTTGGATGTGAGTTATTACTTTTTCAACTAAAATAAGTGTGTTTAAAGTCATTTCTGTGCCTGAAATTGGTCAAAATTGAAGATTTTGAGTAAGCAAAACTCTGTAAAAATGGCAGTTTTGGTCACTGTGAGGGTTTAAAAAGTGGTTATTCAACATGAGGCCCGATCCAAATGACATTTTGAATCATTTTTGGTAGAGTCCAAAAAATCAATTTTCTGATGAAAAACGATGACCCCGGACCAGTCGAACGTTGAAAAAATGGTCAATATTGATGAAATTTTAACATTTAATCTTTTGACTTTAAATGACGGTTGGATGTGAGTTATTACTTTTTCAACTAAAATAAGTGTGTTTAAAGTCATTTATGTGCCTGAAATTGGTCAAAATTGAAGATTTTGAGTAAGCAAAACTCTGTAAAAATGGCAGTTTTGGTCACTGTGAGGGTTAAAAAAGTGGTTATTCAACATGAGGCCCGATCCAAATGACATTTTGAATCATTTTTGGTAGAGTCCAAAAAATCAATTTTCTGATGAAAAACGATGACCCCGGACTAGTCGAACGTTGAAAAAATGGTCAATATTGATGAAATTTTAACATTTAATCTTTTGACTTTAAATGACGGTTGGATGTGAGTTATTACTTTTTCAACTAAAATAAGTGTGTTTAAAGTCATTTCTGTGCCTGAAATTGGTCAAAATTGAAGATTTTGAGTAAGCAAAACTCTGTAAAAATGGCAGTTTTGGTCACTGTGAGGGTTTAAAAAGTGGTTATTCAACATGAGGCCCGATCCAAATGACATTTTGAATCATTTTTGGTAGAGTCCAAAAAATCCATTTTCTGATGAAAAACGATGACCCCGGACCAGTCGAACGTTGAAAAAATGGTCAATATTGATGAAATTTTAACATTTAATCTTTTGACTTTAAATGACGGTTGGATGTGAGTTATTACTTTTTCAACTAAAATAAGTGTGTTTAAAGTCATTTCTGTGCCTGAAATTGGTCAAAATTGAAGATTTTGAGTAAGCAAAACTCTGTAAAAATGGCAGTTTTGGTCACCACGAGGGTTTAAAAAGTGGTTATTCAACATGAGGCCCGATCAAAATGACATTTTGAATCATTTTTGGTAGAGTTTAAAAAATCAATTTTCTGATGAAAAACGATGACCCCGGACCAGTCGAACGTTGAAAAAATGGTCAATATTGATGAAATTTTAACATTTAATCTTTTGACTTTAAATGACGGTTGGATGTGAGTTATTACTTTTTCAACTAAAATAAGTGTGTTTAAAGTCATTTCTGTGCCTGAAATTGGTCAAAATTGAAGATTTTGAGTAAGCAAAACTCTGTAAAAATGGCAATTTTGGTCACTGTGAGGGTTTAAAAAGTGGTTATTCAACATGAGGCCCAATCCAAATGACATTTTGAATCATTTTTGGTAGAGTCCAAAAAATCAATTTTCTGATGAAGAACGATGACCCCGGACCAGTCGAACGTTGAAAAAATGGTCAATATTGATGAAATTTTAATATTTAATCTTTTGACTTTAAATGACGGTTGGATGTGAGTTATTACTTTTTCAACTAAAATAAGTGTGTTTAAAGTCATTTCTGTGCCTGAAATTGGTCAAAATTGAAGATTTTGAGTAAGCAAAACTCTGTAAAAATGGCAGTTTTGGTCACTGTGAGGGTTTAAAAAGTGGTTATTCAACATGAGGCCCGATCCAAATGACATTTTGAATCATTTTTGGTAGAGTCCAAAAAATCAATTTTCTGATGAAAAACGATGACCCCGGACCAGTCAAACGTTGAAAAAATGGTCAATATTGATGAAATTTTAACATTTAATCTTTTGACTTTAAATGACGGTTGGATGTGAGTTATTACTTTTTCAACTAAAATAAGTGTGTTTAAAGTCATTTATGTGCCTGAAATTGGTCAAAATTGAAGATTTTGAGTAAGCAAAACTCTGTAAAAATGGCAGTTTTGGTCACTGTGAGGGTTAAAAAAGTGGTTATTCAACATGAGGCCCGATCCAAATGACATTTTGAATCATTTTTGGTAGAGTCCAAAAAATCAATTTTCTGATGAAAAACGATGACCCCGGACTAGTCGAACGTTGAAAAAATGGTCAATATTGATGAAATTTTAACATTTAATCTTTTGACTTTAAATGACGGTTGGATGTGAGTTATTACTTTTTCAACTAAAATAAGTGTGTTTAAAGTCATTTCTGTGCCTGAAATTGGTCAAAATTGAAGATTTTGAGTAAGCAAAACTCTGTAAAAATGGCAGTTTTGGTCACTGTGAGGGTTTAAAAAGTGGTTATTCAACATGAGGCCCGATCCAAATGACATTTTGAATCATTTTTGGTAGAGTCCAAAAAATCAATTTTCTGATGAAAAACGATGACCCCGGACCAGTCGAACGTTGAAAAAATGGTCAATATTGATGAAATTTTAACATTTAATCTTTTGACTTTAAATGACGGTTGGATGTGAGTTATTACTTTTTCAACTAAAATAAGTGTGTTTAAAGTCATTTCTGTGCCTGAAATTGGTCAAAATTGAAGATTTTGAGTAAGCAAAACTCTGTAAAAATGGCAGTTTTGGTCACTGTGAGGGTTTAAAAAGTGGTTATTCAACATGAGGCCCGATCCAAATGACATTTTGAATCATTTTTGGTAGAGTCCAAAAAATCAATTTTCTGATGAAAAACGATGACCCCGGACCAGTCGAACGTTGAAAAAATGGTCAATATTGATGAAATTTTAACATTTAATCTTTTGACTTTAAATGACGGTTGGATGTGAGTTATTACTTTTTCAACTAAAATAAGTGTGTTTAAAGTCATTTATGTGCCTGAAATTGGTCAAAATTGAAGATTTTGAGTAAGCAAAACTCTGTAAAAATGGCAGTTTTGGTCACTGTGAGGGTTAAAAAAGTGGTTATTCAACATGAGGCCCGATCCAAATGACATTTTGAATCATTTTTGGTAGAGTCCAAAAAATCAATTTTCTGATGAAAAACGATGACCCCGGACTAGTCGAACGTTGAAAAAATGGTCAATATTGATGAAATTTTAACATTTAATCTTTTGACTTTAAATGACGGTTGGATGTGAGTTATTACTTTTTCAACTAAAATAAGTGTGTTTAAAGTCATTACTGTGCCTGAAATTGGTCAAAATTGAAGATTTTGAGTAAGCAAAACTCTGTAAAAATGGCAGTTTTGGTCACTGTGAGGGTTTAAAAAGTGGTTATTCAACATGAGGCCCGATCCAAATGACATTTTGAATCATTTTTGGTAGAGTCCAAAAAATCCATTTTCTGATGAAAAACGATGACCCCGGACCAGTCGAACGTTGAAAAAATGGTCAATATTGATGAAATTTTAACATTTAATCTTTTGACTTTAAATGACGGTTGGATGTGAGTTATTACTTTTTCAACTAAAATAAGTGTGTTTAAAGTCATTTCTGTGCCTGAATTGGTCAAAATTGAAGATTTTGAGTAAGCAAAACTCTGTAAAAATGGCAGTTTTGGTCACCACGAGGGTTTAAAAAGTGGTTATTCAACATGAGGCCCGATCAAAATGACATTTTGAATCATTTTTGGTAGAGTTTAAAAAATCAATTTTCTGATGAAAAACGATGACCCCGGACCAGTCGAACGTTGAAAAAATGGTCAATATTGATGAAATTTTAACATTTAATCTTTTGACTTTAAATGACGGTTGGATGTGAGTTATTACTTTTTCAACTAAAATAAGTGTGTTTAAAGTCATTTATGTGCCTGAAATTGGTCAAAATTGAAGATTTTGAGTAAGCAAAACTCTGTAAAAATGGCAGTTTTGGTCACTGTGAGGGTTTAAAAAGTGGTTATTCAACATGAGGCCCGATCCAAATGACATTTTGAATCATTTTTGGTAGAGTCCAAAAAATCAATTTTCTGATGAAAAACGATGACCCCGGACTAGTCGAACGTTGAAAAAATGGTCAATATTGATGAAATTTTAACATTTAATCTTTTGACTTTAAATGACGGTTGGATGTGAGTTATTACTTTTTCAACTAAAATAAGTGTGTTTAAAGTCATTTCTGTGCCTGAAATTGGTCAAAATTGAAGATTTTGAGTAAGCAAAACTCTGTAAAAATGGCAGTTTTGGTCACTGTGAGGGTTTAAAAAGTGGTTATTCAACATGAGGCCCGATCCAAATGACATTTTGAATCATTTTTGGTAGAGTCCAAAAAATCCATTTTCTGATGAAAAACGATGACCCCGGACCAGTCGAACGTTGAAAAAATGGTCAATATTGATGAAATTTTAACATTTAATCTTTTGACTTTAAATGACGGTTGGATGTGAGTTATTACTTTTTCAACTAAAATAAGTGTGTTTAAAGTCATTTCTGTGCCTGAAATTGGTCAAAATTGAAGATTTTGAGTAAGCAAAACTCTGTAAAAATGGCAGTTTTGGTCACCACGAGGGTTTAAAAAGTGGTTATTCAACATGAGGCCCGATCAAAATGACATTTTGAATCATTTTTGGTAGAGTTTAAAAAATCAATTTTCTGATGAAAAACGATGACCCCGGACCAGTCGAACGTTGAAAAAATGGTCAATATTGATGAAATTTTAACATTTAATCTTTTGACTTTAAATGACGGTTGGATGTGAGTTATTACTTTTTCAACTAAAATAAGTGTGTTTAAAGTCATTTCTGTGCCTGAAATTGGTCAAAATTGAAGATTTTGAGTAAGCAAAACTCTGTAAAAATTGCAGTTTTGGTCACTGTGAGGGTTTAAAAAGTGGTTATTCAACATGAGGCCCGATCCAAATGACATTTTGAATCATTTTTGGTAGAGTCCAAAAAATCAATTTTCTGATGAAAAATGATGACCCCGGACCAGTCGAACGTTGAAAAAATGGTCAATATTGATGAAATTTTAACATTTAATCTTTTGACTTTAAATGACGGTTGGATGTGAGTTATTACTTTTTCAACTAAAATAAGTGTGTTTAAAGTCATTTCTGTGCCTGAAATTGGTCAAAATTGAAGATTTTGAGTAAGCAAAACTCTGTAAAAATGGCAGTTTTGGTCACTGTGAGGGTTTAAAAAGTGGTTATTCAACATGAGGCCCGATCCAAATGACATTTTGAATCATTTTTGGTAGAGTCCAAAAAATCAATTTTCTGATGAAAAACGATGACCCCGGACCAGTCGAACGTTGAAAAAATGGTCAATATTGATGAAATTTTAACATTTAATCTTTTGACTTTAAATGACGGTTGGATGTGAGTTATTACTTTTTCAACTAAAATAAGTGTGTTTAAAGTCATTTATGTGCCTGAAATTGGTCAAAATTGAAGATTTTGAGTAAGCAAAACTCTGTAAAAATGGCAGTTTTGGTCACTGTGAGGGTTAAAAAAGTGGTTATTCAACATGAGGCCCGATCCAAATGACATTTTGAATCATTTTTGGTAGAGTCCAAAAAATCAATTTTCTGATGAAAAACGATGACCCCGGACTAGTCGAACGTTGAAAAAATGGTCAATATTGATGAAATTTTAACATTTAATCTTTTGACTTTAAATGACGGTTGGATGTGAGTTATTACTTTTTCAACTAAAATAAGTGTGTTTAAAGTCATTTCTGTGCCTGAAATTGGTCAAAATTGAAGATTTTGAGTAAGCAAAACTCTGTAAAAATGGCAGTTTTGGTCACTGTGAGGGTTTAAAAAGTGGTTATTCAACATGAGGCCCGATCCAAATGACATTTTGAATCATTTTTGGTAGAGTCCAAAAAATCCATTTTCTGATGAAAAACGATGACCCCGGACCAGTCGAACGTTGAAAAAATGGTCAATATTGATGAAATTTTAACATTTAATCTTTTGACTTTAAATGACGGTTGGATGTGAGTTATTACTTTTTCAACTAAAATAAGTGTGTTTAAAGTCATTTCTGTGCCTGAAATTGGTCAAAATTGAAGATTTTGAGTAAGCAAAACTCTGTAAAAATGGCAGTTTTGGTCACCACGAGGGTTTAAAAAGTGGTTATTCAACATGAGGCCCGATCAAAATGACATTTTGAATCATTTTTGGTAGAGTTTAAAAAATCAATTTTCTGATGAAAAACGATGACCCCGGACCAGTCGAACGTTGAAAAAATGGTCAATATTGATGAAATTTTAACATTTAATCTTTTGACTTTAAATGACGGTTGGATGTGAGTTATTACTTTTTCAACTAAAATAAGTGTGTTTAAAGTCATTTCTGTGCCTGAAATTGGTCAAAATTGAAGATTTTGAGTAAGCAAAACTCTGTAAAAATTGCAGTTTTGGTCACTGTGAGGGTTTAAAAAGTGGTTATTCAACATGAGGCCCGATCCAAATGACATTTTGAATCATTTTTGGTAGAGTCCAAAAAATCCATTTTCTGATGAAAAACGATGACCCCGGACCAGTCGAACGTTGAAAAAATGGTCAATATTGATGAAATTTTAACATTTAATCTTTTGACTTTAAATGACGGTTGGATGTGAGTTATTACTTTTTCAACTAAAATAAGTGTGTTTAAAGTCATTTCTGTGCCTGAAATTGGTCAAAATTGAAGATTTTGAGTAAGCAAAACTCTGTAAAAATGGCAGTTTTGGTCACTGTGAGGGTTTAAAAAGTGGTTATTCAACATGAGGCCCGATCAAAATGACATTTTGAATCATTTTTGGTAGAGTCCAAAAAATCAATTTTCTGATGAAAAACGATGACCCCGGACCAGTCGAACGTTGAAAAAATGGTCAATATTGATGAAATTTTAACATTTAATCTTTTGACTTTAAATGACGGTTGGATGTGAGTTATTACTTTTTCAACTAAAATAAGTGTGTTTAAAGTCATTTCTGTGCCTGAAATTTGTCAAAATTGAAGATTTTGAGTAAGCAAAACTCTGTAAAAATGGCAATTTTGGTCACTGTGAGGGTTTAAAAAGTGGTTATTCAACATGAGGCCCGATCCAAATGACATTTTGAATCATTTTTGGTAGAGTCCAAAAAATCAATTTTCTGATGAAAAACGATGACCCCGGACCAGTCGAACGTTGAAAAAATGGTCAATATTGATGAAATTTTAACATTTAATCTTTTGACTATAAATGACGGTTGGATGTGAGTTATTACTTTTTCAACTAAAATAAGTGTGTTTAAAGTCATTTCTGTGCCTGAAATTGGTCAAAATTGAAGATTTTGAGTAAGCAAAACTCTGTAAAAATGGCAATTTTGGTCACTGTGAGGGTTTAAAAAGTGGTTATTCAACATGAGGCCCGATCCAAATGACATTTTGAATCATTTTTGGTAGAGTCCAAAAAATCAATTTTCTGATGAAAAACGATGACCCCGGACCAGTCGAACGTTGAAAAAATGGTCAATATTGATGAAATTTTAACATTTAATCTTTTGACTTTAAATGACGGTTGGATGTGAGTTATTACTTTTTCAACTAAAATAAGTGTGTTTAAAGTCATTTATGTGCCTGAAATTGGTCAAAATTGAAGATTTTGAGTAAGCAAAACTCTGTAAAAATGGCAGTTTTGGTCACTGTGAGGGTTTAAAAAGTGGTTATTCAACATGAGGCCCGATCCAAATGACATTTTGAATCATTTTTGGTAGAGTCCCAAAAATCAATTTTCTGATGAAAAACGATGACCCCGGACTAGTCGAACGTTGAAAAAATGGTCAATATTGATGAAATTTTAACATTTAATCTTTTGACTTTAAATGACGGTTGGATGTGAGTTATTACTTTTTCAACTAAAATAAGTGTGTTTAAAGTCATTTCTGTGCCTGAAATTTGTCAAAATTGAAGATTTTGAGTAAGCAAAACTCTGTAAAAATGGCAATTTTGGTCACTGTGAGGGTTTAAAAAGTGGTTATTCAACATGAGGCCCGATCCAAATGACATTTTGAATCATTTTTGGTAGAGTCCAAAAAATCAATTTTCTGATGAAAAACGATGACCCCGGACCAGTCGAACGTTGAAAAAATGGTCAATATTGATGAAATTTTAACATTTAATCTTTTGACTTTAAATGACGGTTGGATGTGAGTTATTACTTTTTCAACTAAAATAAGTGTGTTTAAAGTCATTTCTGTGCCTGAAATTGGTCAAAATTGAAGATTTTGAGTAAGCAAAACTCTGTAAAAATGGCAATTTTGGTCACTGTGAGGGTTTAAAAAGTGGTTATTCAACATGAGGCCCAATCCAAATGACATTTTGAATCATTTTTGGTAGAGTCCAAAAAATCAATTTTCTGATGAAGAACGATGACCCCGGACCAGTCGAACGTTGAAAAAATGGTCAATATTGATGAAATTTTAATATTTAATCTTTTGACTTTAAATGACGGTTGGATGTGAGTTATTACTTTTTCAACTAAAATAAGTGTGTTTAAAGTCATTTCTGTGCCTGAAATTGGTCAAAATTGAAGATTTTGAGTAAGCAAAACTCTGTAAAAATGGCAGTTTTGGTCACTGTGAGGGTTTAAAAAGTGGTTATTCAACATGAGGCCCGATCCAAATGACATTTTGAATAATTTTTGGTAGAGTCCAAAAAATCAATTTTCTGATGAAAAACGATGACCCCGGACCAGTCGAACGTTGAAAAAATGGTCAATATTGATGAAATTTTAACATTTAATCTTTTGACTTTAAATGACGGTTGGATGTGAGTTATTACTTTTTCAACTAAAATAAGTGTGTTTAAAGTCATTTATGTGCCTGAAATTGGTCAAAATTGAAGATTTTGAGTAAGCAAAACTCTGTAAAAATGGCAGTTTTGGTCACTGTGAGGGTTTAAAAAGTGGTTATTCAACATGAGGCCCGATCCAAATGACATTTTGAATCATTTTTGGTAGAGTCCAAAAAATCAATTTTCTGATGAAAAACGATGACCCCGGACTAGTCGAACGTTGAAAAAATGGTCAATATTGATGAAATTTTAACATTTAATCTTTTGACTTTAAATGACGGTTGGATGTGAGTTATTACTTTTTCAACTAAAATAAGTGTGTTTAAAGTCATTTCTGTGCCTGAAATTGGTCAAAATTGAAGATTTTGAGTAAGCAAAACTCTGTAAAAATGGCAGTTTTGGTCACTGTGAGGGTTTAAAAAGTGGTTATTCAACATGAGGCCCGATCCAAATGACATTTTGAATCATTTTTGGTAGAGTCCAAAAAATCCATTTTCTGATGAAAAACGATGACCCCGGACCAGTCGAACGTTGAAAAAATGGTCAATATTGATGAAATTTTAACATTTAATCTTTTGACTTTAAATGACGGTTGGATGTGAGTTATTACTTTTTCAACTAAAATAAGTGTGTTTAAAGTCATTTCTGTGCCTGAAATTGGTCAAAATTGAAGATTTTGAGTAAGCAAAACTCTGTAAAAATGGCAGTTTTGGTCACCACGAGGGTTTAAAAAGTGGTTATTCAACATGAGGCCCGATCAAAATGACATTTTGAATCATTTTTGGTAGAGTTTAAAAAATCAATTTTCTGATGAAAAACGATGACCCCGGACCAGTCGAACGTTGAAAAAATGGTCAATATTGATGAAATTTTAACATTTAATCTTTTGACTTTAAATGACGGTTGGATGTGAGTTATTACTTTTTCAACTAAAATAAGTGTGTTTAAAGTCATTTCTGTGCCTGAAATTGGTCAAAATTGAAGATTTTGAGTAAGCAAAACTCTGTAAAAATTGCAGTTTTGGTCACTGTGAGGGTTTAAAAAGTGGTTATTCAACATGAGGCCCGATCCAAATGACATTTTGAATCATTTTTGGTAGAGTCCAAAAAATCAATTTTCTGATGAAAAATGATGACCCCGGACCAGTCGAACGTTGAAAAAATGGTCAATATTGATGAAATTTTAACATTTAATCTTTTGACTTTAAATGACGGTTGGATGTGAGTTATTACTTTTTCAACTAAAATAAGTGTGTTTAAAGTCATTTCTGTGCCTGAAATTGGTCATAATTGAAGATTTTGAGTAAGCAAAACTCTGTAAAAATGGCAGTTTTGGTCACTGTGAGGGTTTAAAAAGTGTTTATTCAACATGAGGCCCGATCCAAATGACATTTTGAAGCATTTTTGGTAGAGTCCAAAAAATCAATTTTCTGATGAAAAACGATGACCCCGGACCAGTCGAACGTTGAAAAAATGGTCAATATTGATGAAATTTTAACATTTAATCTTTTGACTTTAAATGACGGTTGGATGTGAGTTATTACTTTTTCAACTAAAATAAGTGTGTTTAAAGTCATTTCTGTGCCTGAAATTGGTCAAAATTGAAGATTTTGAGTAAGCAAAACTCTGTAAAAATGGCAGTTTTGGTCACTGTGAGGGTTTAAAAAGTGGTTATTCAACATGAGGCCCGATCCAAATGACATTTTGAATCATTTTTGGTAGAGTCCAAAAAATCAATTTTCTGATGAAAAACGATGACCCCGGACCAGTCGAACGTTGAAAAAATGGTCAATATTGATGAAATTTTAACATTTAATCTTTTGACTTTAAATGACGGTTGGATGTGAGTTATTACTTTTTCAACTAAAATAAGTGTGTTTAAAGTCATTTCTGTGCCTGAAATTGGTCAAAATTGAAGATTTTGAGTAAGCAAAACTCTGTAAAAATGGCAGTTTTGGTCACTGTGAGGGTTTAAAAAGTGGTTATTCAACATGAGGCCCGATCCAAATGACATTTTGAATCATTTTTGGTAGAGTCCAAAAAATCCATTTTCTGATGAAAAACGATGACCCCGGACCAGTCGAACGTTGAAAAAATGGTCAATATTGATGAAATTTTAACATTTAATCTTTTGACTTTAAATGACGGTTGGATGTGAGTTATTACTTTTTCAACTAAAATAAGTGTGTTTAAAGTCATTTCTGTGCCTGAAATTGTCAAAATTGAAGATTTTGAGTAAGCAAAACTCTGTAAAAATGGCAATTTTGGTCACTGTGAGGGTTTAAAAAGTGGTTATTCAACATGAGGCCCGATCCAAATGACATTTTGAATCATTTTTGGTAGAGTCCAAAAAATCAATTTTCTGATGAAAAACGATGACCCCGGACCAGTCGAACGTTGAAAAAATGGTCAATATTGATGAAATTTTAACATTTAATCTTTTGACTTTAAATGACGGTTGGATGTGAGTTATTACTTTTTCAACTAAAATAAGTGTGTTTAAAGTCATTTCTGTGCCTGAAATTGGTCAAAATTGAAGATTTTGAGTAAGCAAAACTCTGTAAAAATGGCAGTTTTGGTCACTGTGAGGGTTTAAAAAGTGGTTATTCAACATGAGGCCCGATCCAAATGACATTTTGAATCATTTTTGGTAGAGTCCAAAAAATCAATTTTCTGATGAAAAACGATGACCCCGGACCAGTCGAACGTTGAAAAAATGGTCAATATTGATGAAATTTTAACATTTAATCTTTTGACTTTAAATGACGGTTGGATGTGAGTTATTACTTTTTCAACTAAAATAAGTGTGTTTAAAGTCATTTCTGTGCCTGAAATTGGTCAAAATTGAAGATTTTGAGTAAGCAAAACTCTGTAAAAATGGCAGTTTTGGTCACTGTGAGGGTTTAAAAAGTGGTTATTCAACATGAGGCCCGATCCAAATGACATTTTGAATCATTTTTGGTAGAGTCCAAAAAATCCATTTTCTGATGAAAAACGATGACCCCGGACCAGTCGAACGTTGAAAAAATGGTCAATATTGATGAAATTTTAACATTTAATCTTTTGACTTTAAATGACGGTTGGATGTGAGTTATTACTTTTTCAACTAAAATAAGTGTGTTTAAAGTCATTTCTGTGCCTGAAATTGGTCAAAATTGAAGATTTTGAGTAAGCAAAACTCTGTAAAAATGGCAGTTTTGGTCACTGTGAGGGTTTAAAAAGTGGTTATTCAACATGAGGCCCGATCAAAATGACATTTTGAATCATTTTTGGTAGAGTCCAAAAAATCAATTTTCTGATGAAAAACGATGACCCCGGACCAGTCGAACGTTGAAAATATGGTCAATATTGATGAAATTTTAACATTTAATCTTTTGACTTTAAATGACGGTTGGATGTGAGTTATTACTTTTTCAACTAAAATAAGTGTGTTTAAAGTCATTTCTGTGCCTGAAATTTGTCAAAATTGAAGATTTTGAGTAAGCAAAACTCTGTAAAAATGGCAATTTTGGTCACTGTGAGGGTTTAAAAAGTGGTTATTCAACATGAGGCCCGATCCAAATGACATTTTGAATCATTTTTGGTAGAGTCCAAAAAATCAATTTTCTGATGAAAAACGATGACCCCGGACCAGTCGAACGTTGAAAAAATGGTCAATATTGATGAAATTTTAACATTTAATCTTTTGACTTTAAATGACGGTTGGATGTGAGTTATTACTTTTTCAACTAAAATAAGTGTGTTTAAAGTCATTTCTATGCCTGAAATTGGTCAAAATTGAAGATTTTGAGTAAGCAAAACTCTGTAAAAATGGCAATTTTGGTCACTGTGAGGGTTTAAAAAGTGGTTATTCAACATGAGGCCCAATCCAAATGACATTTTGAATCATTTTTGGTAGAGTCCAAAAAATCAATTTTCTGATGAAGAACGATGACCCCGGACCAGTCGAACGTTGAAAAAATGGTCAATATTGATGAAATTTTAATATTTAATCTTTTGACTTTAAATGACGGTTGGATGTGAGTTATTACTTTTTCAACTAAAATAAGTGTGTTTAAAGTCATTTCTGTGCCTGAAATTGGTCAAAATTGAAGATTTTGAGTAAGCAAAACTCTGTAAAAATGGCAGTTTTGGTCACTGTGAGGGTTTAAAAAGTGGTTATTCAACATGAGGCCCGATCCAAATGACATTTTGAATCATTTTTGGTAGAGTCCAAAAAATCAATTTTCTGATGAAAAACGATGACCCCGGACCAGTCGAACGTTGAAAAAATGGTCAATATTGATGAAATTTTAACATTTAATCTTTTGACTTTAAATGACGGTTGGATGTGAGTTATTACTTTTTCAACTAAAATAAGTGTGTTTAAAGTCATTTATGTGCCTGAAATTGGTCAAAATTGAAGATTTTGAGTAAGCAAAACTCTGTAAAAATGGCAGTTTTGGTCACTGTGAGGGTTTAAAAAGTGGTTATTCAACATGAGGCCCGATCCAAATGACATTTTGAATCATTTTTGGTAGAGTCCAAAAAATCAATTTTCTGATGAAAAACGATGACCCCGGACTAGTCGAACGTTGAAAAAATGGTCAATATTGATGAAATTTTAACATTTAATCTTTTGACTTTAAATGACGGTTGGATGTGAGTTATTACTTTTTCAACTAAAATAAGTGTGTTTAAAGTCATTTCTGTGCCTGAAATTGGTCAAAATTGAAGATTTTGAGTAAGCAAAACTCTGTAAAAATGGCAGTTTTGGTCACTGTGAGGGTTTAAAAAGTGGTTATTCAACATGAGGCCCGATCCAAATGACATTTTGAATCATTTTTGGTAGAGTCCAAAAAATCCATTTTCTGATGAAAAACGATGACCCCGGACCAGTCGAACGTTGAAAAAATGGTCAATATTGATGAAATTTTAACATTTAATCTTTTGACTTTAAATGACGGTTGGATGTGAGTTATTACTTTTTCAACTAAAATAAGTGTGTTTAAAGTCATTTCTGTGCCTGAAATTGGTCAAAATTGAAGATTTTGAGTAAGCAAAACTCTGTAAAAATGGCAGTTTTGGTCACCACGAGGGTTTAAAAAGTGGTTATTCAACATGAGGCCCGATCAAAATGACATTTTGAATCATTTTTGGTAGAGTTTAAAAAATCAATTTTCTGATGAAAAACGATGACCCCGGACCAGTCGAACGTTGAAAAAATGGTCAATATTGATGAAATTTTAACATTTAATCTTTTGACTTTAAATGACGGTTGGATGTGAGTTATTACTTTTTCAACTAAAATAAGTGTGTTTAAAGTCATTTCTGTGCCTGAAATTGGTCAAAATTGAAGATTTTGAGTAAGCAAAACTCTGTAAAAATTGCAGTTTTGGTCACTGTGAGGGTTTAAAAAGTGGTTATTCAACATGAGGCCCGATCCAAATGACATTTTGAATCATTTTTGGTAGAGTCCAAAAAATCAATTTTCTGATGAAAAATGATGACCCCGGACCAGTCGAACGTTGAAAAAATGGTCAATATTGATGAAATTTTAACATTTAATCTTTTGACTTTAAATGACGGTTGGATGTGAGTTATTACTTTTTCAACTAAAATAAGTGTGTTTAAAGTCATTTCTGTGCCTGAAATTGGTCATAATTGAAGATTTTGAGTAAGCAAAACTCTGTAAAAATGGCAGTTTTGGTCACTGTGCGGGTTTAAAAAGTGGTTATTCAACATGAGGCCCGATCCAAATGACATTTTGAATCATTTTTGGTAGAGTCCAAAAAATCCATTTTCTGATGAAAAACGATGACCCCGGACCAGTCGAACGTTGAAAAAATGGTCAATATTGATGAAATTTTAACATTTAATCTTTTGACTTTAAATGACGGTTGGATGTGAGTTATTAGTTTTTCAACTAAAATAAGTGTGTTTAAAGTCATTTCTGTGCCTGAAATTGGTCAAAATTGAAGATTTTGAGTAAGCAAAACTCTGTAAAAATGGCAGTTTTGGTCACTGTGAGGGTTTAAAAAGTGGTTATTCAACATGAGGCCCGATCAAAATGACATTTTGAATCATTTTTGGTAGAGTCCAAAAAATCCATTTTCTGATGAAAAACGATGACCCCGGACCAGTCGAACGTTGAAAAAATGGTCAATATTGATGAAATTTTAACATTTAATCTTTTGACTTTAAATGACGGTTGGATGTGAGTTATTACTTTTTCAACTAAAATAAGTGTGTTTAAAGTCATTTCTGTGCCTGAAATTGGTCAAAATTGAAGATTTTGAGTAAGCAAAACTCTGTAAAAATGGCAGTTTTGGTCACTGTGAGGGTTTAAAAAGTGGTTATTCAACATGAGGCCCGATCCAAATGACATTTTGAATCATTTTTGGTAGAGTCCAAAAAATCAATTTTCTGATGAAAAACGATGACCCCGGACCAGTCGAACGTTGAAAAAATGGTCAATATTGATGAAATTTTAACATTTAATCTTTTGACTTTAAATGACGGTTGGATGTGAGTTATTACTTTTTCAACTAAAATAAGTGTGTTTAAAGTCATTTCTGTGCCTGAAATTGGTCAAAATTGAAGATTTTGAGTAAGCAAAACTCTGTAAAAATGGCAGTTTTGGTCACTGTGAGGGTTTAAAAAGTGGTTATTCAACATGAGGCCCGATCCAAATGACATTTTGTATCATTTTTGGTAGAGTCCAAAAAATCAATTTTCTGATGAAAAACGATGACCCCGGACCAGTCGAACGTTGAAAAAATGGTCAATATTGATGAAATTTTAATATTTAATCTTTTGACTTTAAATGACGGTTGGATGTGAGTTATTACTTTTTCAACTAAAATAAGTGTGTTTAAAGTCATTTCTGTGCCTGAAATTGGTCAAAATTGAAGATTTTGAGTAAGCAAAACTCTGTAAAAATGGCAGTTTTGGTCACTGTGAGGGTTTAAAAAGTGGTTATTCAACATGAGGCCCGATCCAAATGACATTTTGAATCATTTTTGGTAGAGTCCAAAAAATCAATTTTCTGATGAAAAACGATGACCCCGGACCAGTCGAACGTTGAAAAAATGGTCAATATTGATGAAATTTTAACATTTAATCTTTTGACTTTAAATGACGGTTGGATGTGAGTTATTACTTTTTCAACTAAAATAAGTGTGTTTAAAGTCATTTCTGTGCCTGAAATTGGTCAAAATTGAAGATTTTGAGTAAGCAAAACTCTGTAAAAATGGCAGTTTTGGTCACCACGAGGGTTTAAAAAGTGGTTATTCAACATGAGGCCCGATCCAAATGACATTTTGAATCATTTTTGGTAGAGTCCAAAAAATCAATTTTCTGATGAAAAACGATGACCCCGGACTAGTCGAACGTTGAAAAAATGGTCAATATTGATGAAATTTTAACATTTAATCTTTTGACTTTAAATGACGGTTGGATGTGAGTTATTACTTTTTCAACTAAAATAAGTGTGTTTAAAGTCATTTCTGTGCCTGAAATTGGTCAAAATTGAAGATTTTGAGTAAGCAAAACTCTGTAAAAATGGCAGTTTTGGTCACTGTGAGGGTTTAAAAAGTGGTTATTCAACATGAGGCCCGATCCAAATGACATTTTGAATCATTTTTGGTAGAGTCCAAAAAATCCATTTTCTGATGAAAAACGATGACCCCGGACCAGTCGAACGTTGAAAAAATGGTCAATATTGATGAAATTTTAACATTTAATCTTTTGACTTTAAATGACGGTTGGATGTGAGTTATTACTTTTTCAACTAAAATAAGTGTGTTTAAAGTCATTTCTGTGCCTGAAATTGGTCAAAATTGAAGATTTTGAGTAAGCAAAACTCTGTAAAAATGGCAGTTTTGGTCACCACGAGGGTTTAAAAAGTGGTTATTCAACATGAGGCCCGATCAAAATGACATTTTGAATCATTTTTGGTAGAGTTTAAAAAATCAATTTTCTGATGAAAAACGATGACCCCGGACCAGTCGAACGTTGAAAAAATGGTCAATATTGATGAAATTTTAACATTTAATCTTTTGACTTTAAATGACGGTTGGATGTGAGTTATTACTTTTTCAACTAAAATAAGTGTGTTTAAAGTCATTTCTGTGCCTGAAATTGGTCAAAATTGAAGATTTTGAGTAAGCAAAACTCTGTAAAAATTGCAGTTTTGGTCACTGTGAGGGTTTAAAAAGTGGTTATTCAACATGAGGCCCGATCCAAATGACATTTTGAATCATTTTTGGTAGAGTCCAAAAAATCAATTTTCTGATGAAAAATGATGACCCCGGACCAGTCGAACGTTGAAAAAATGGTCAATATTGATGAAATTTTAACATTTAATCTTTTGACTTTAAATGACGGTTGGATGTGAGTTATTACTTTTTCAACTAAAATAAGTGTGTTTAAAGTAATTTCTGTGCCTGAAATTGGTCATAATTGAAGATTTTGAGTAAGCAAAACTCTGTAAAAATGGCAGTTTTGGTCACTGTGAGGGTTTAAAAAGTGGTTATTCAACATGAGGCCCGATCCAAATGACATTTTGAATCATTTTTGGTAGAGTCCAAAAAATCCATTTTCTGATGAAAAACGATGACCCCGGACCAGTCGAACGTTGAAAAAATGGTCAATATTGATGAAATTTTAACATTTAATCTTTTGACTTTAAATGACGGTTGGATGTGAGTTATTACTTTTTCAACTAAAATAAGTGTGTTTAAAGTCATTTCTGTGCCTGAAATTGGTCAAAATTGAAGATTTTGAGTAAGCAAAACTCTGTAAAAATGGCAGTTTTGGTCACTGTGAGGGTTTAAAAAGTGGTTATTCAACATGAGGCCCGATCCAAATGACATTTTGAATCATTTTTGGTAGAGTCCAAAAAATCAATTTTCTGATGAAAAACGATGACCCCGGACCAGTCGAACGTTGAAAAAATGGTCAATATTGATGAAATTTTAACATTTAATCTTTTGACTTTAAATGACGGTTGGATGTGAGTTATTACTTTTTCAACTAAAATAAGTGTGTTTAAAGTCATTTCTGTGCCTGAAATTGGTCAAAATTGAAGATTTTGAGTAAGCAAAACTCTGTAAAAATGGCAGTTTTGGTCACTGTGAGGGTTTAAAAAGTGGTTATTCAACATGAGGCCCGATCCAAATGACATTTTGTATCATTTTTGGTAGAGTCCAAAAAATCAATTTTCTGATGAAAAACGATGACCCCGGACCAGTCGAACGTTGAAAAAATGGTCAATATTGATGAAATTTTAATATTTAATCTTTTGACTTTAAATGACGGTTGGATGTGAGTTATTACTTTTTCAACTAAAATAAGTGTGTTTAAAGTCATTTCTGTGCCTGAAATTGGTCAAAATTGAAGATTTTGAGTAAGCAAAACTCTGTAAAAATTGCAGTTTTGGTCACTGTGAGGGTTTAAAAAGTGGTTATTCAACATGAGGCCCGATCCAAATGACATTTTGAATCATTTTTGGTAGAGTCCAAAAAATCAATTTTCTGATGAAAAATGATGACCCGGACCAGTCGAACGTTGAAAAAATGGTCAATATTGATGAAATTTTAACATTTAATCTTTTGACTTTAAATGACGGTTGGATGTGAGTTATTACTTTTTCAACTAAAATAAGTGTGTTTAAAGTAATTTCTGTGCCTGAAATTGGTCATAATTGAAGATTTTGAGTAAGCAAAACTCTGTAAAAATGGCAGTTTTGGTCACTGTGAGGGTTTAAAAAGTGGTTATTCAACATGAGGCCCGATCCAAATGACATTTTGAATCATTTTTGGTAGAGTCCAAAAAATCCATTTTCTGATGAAAAACGATGACCCCGGACCAGTCGAACGTTGAAAAAATGGTCAATATTGATGAAATTTTAACATTTAATCTTTTGACTTTAAATGACGGTTGGATGTGAGTTATTACTTTTTCAACTAAAATAAGTGTGTTTAAAGTCATTTCTGTGCCTGAAATTGGTCAAAATTGAAGATTTTGAGTAAGCAAAACTCTGTAAAAATGGCAGTTTTGGTCACTGTGAGGGTTTAAAAAGTGGTTATTCAACATGAGGCCCGATCCAAATGACATTTTGAATCATTTTTGGTAGAGTCCAAAAAATCAATTTTCTGATGAAAAACGATGACCCCGGACCAGTCGAACGTTGAAAAAATGGTCAATATTGATGAAATTTTAACATTTAATCTTTTGACTTTAAATGACGGTTGGATGTGAGTTATTACTTTTTCAACTAAAATAAGTGTGTTTAAAGTCATTTCTGTGCCTGAAATTGGTCAAAATTGAAGATTTTGAGTAAGCAAAACTCTGTAAAAATGGCAGTTTTGGTCACCACGAGGGTTTAAAAAGTGGTTATTCAACATGAGGCCCGATCAAAATGACATTTTGAATCATTTTTGGTAGAGTTTAAAAAATCAATTTTCTGATGAAAAACGATGACCCCGGACCAGTCGAACGTTGAAAAAATGGTCAATATTGATGAAATTTTAACATTTAATCTTTTGACTTTAAATGACGGTTGGATGTGAGTTATTACTTTTTCAACTAAAATAAGTGTGTTTAAAGTCATTTCTGTGCCTGAAATTGGTCAAAATTGAAGATTTTGAGTAAGCAAAACTCTGTAAAAATTGCAGTTTTGGTCACTGTGAGGGTTTAAAAAGTGGTTATTCAACATGAGGCCCGATCCAAATGACATTTTGAATCATTTTTGGTAGAGTCCAAAAAATCAATTTTCTGATGAAAAATGATGACCCCGGACCAGTCGAACGTTGAAAAAATGGTCAATATTGATGAAATTTTAACATTTAATCTTTTGACTTTAAATGACGGTTGGATGTGAGTTATTACTTTTTCAACTAAAATAAGTGTGTTTAAAGTCATTTCTGTGCCTGAAATTGGTCATAATTGAAGATTTTGAGTAAGCAAAACTCTGTAAAAATGGCAGTTTTGGTCACTGTGAGGGTTTAAAAAGTGGTTATTCAACATGAGGCCCGATCCAAATGACATTTTGAATCATTTTTGGTAGAGTCCAAAAAATCCATTTTCTGATGAAAAACGATGACCCCGGACCAGTCGAACGTTGAAAAAATGGTCAATATTGATGAAATTTTAACATTTAATCTTTTGACTTTAAATGACGGTTGGATGTGAGTTATTACTTTTTCAACTAAAATAAGTGTGTTTAAAGTCATTTCTGTGCCTGAAATTGGTCAAAATTGAAGATTTTGAGTAAGCAAAACTCTGTAAAAATGGCAGTTTTGGTCACTGTGAGGGTTTAAAAAGTGGTTATTCAACATGAGGCCCGATCCAAATGACATTTTGAATCATTTTTGGTAGAGTCCAAAAAATCAATTTTCTGATGAAAAACGATGACCCCGGACCAGTCGAACGTTGAAAAAATGGTCAATATTGATGAAATTTTAACATTTAATCTTTTGACTTTAAATGACGGTTGGATGTGAGTTATTACTTTTTCAACTAAAATAAGTGTGTTTAAAGTCATTTCTGTGCCTGAAATTGGTCAAAATTGAAGATTTTGAGTAAGCAAAACTCTGTAAAAATGGCAGTTTTGGTCACTGTGAGGGTTTAAAAAGTGGTTATTCAACATGAGGCCCGATCCAAATGACATTTTGTATCATTTTTGGTAGAGTCCAAAAAATCAATTTTCTGATGAAAAACGATGACCCCGGACCAGTCGAACGTTGAAAAAATGGTCAATATTGATGAAATTTTAATATTTAATCTTTTGACTTTAAATGACGGTTGGATGTGAGTTATTACTTTTTCAACTAAAATAAGTGTGTTTAAAGTCATTTCTGTGCCTGAAATTGGTCAAAATTGAAGATTTTGAGTAAGCAAAACTCTGTAAAAATGGCAGTTTTGGTCACTGTGAGGGTTTAAAAAGTGGTTATTCAACATGAGGCCCAATCCAAATGACATTTTGAATCATTTTTGGTAGAGTCCAAAAAATCAATTTTCTGATGAAAAACGATGACCCCGGACCAGTCGAACGTTGAAAAAATGGTCAATATTGATGAAATTTTAACATTTAATCTTTTGACTTTAAATGACGGTTGGATGTGAGTTATTACTTTTTCAACTAAAATAAGTGTGTTTAAAGTCATTTATGTGCCTGAAATTGGTCAAAATTGAAGATTTTGAGTAAGCAAAACTCTGTAAAAATGGCAGTTTTGGTCACTGTGAGGGTTTAAAAAGTGGTTATTCAACATGAGGCCTGATCCAAATGACATTTTGAATCATTTTTGGTAGAGTCCAAAAAATCAATTTTCTGATGAAAAACGATGACCCCGGACTAGTCGAACGTTGAAAAAATGGTCAATATTGATGAAATTTTAACATTTAATCTTTTGACTTTAAATGACGGTTGGATGTGAGTTATTACTTTTTCAACTAAAATAAGTGTGTTTAAAGTCATTTCTGTGCCTGAAATTGGTCAAAATTGAAGATTTTGAGTAAGCAAAACTCTGTAAAAATGGCAGTTTTGGTCACTGTGAGGGTTTAAAAAGTGGTTATTCAACATGAGGCCCGATCCAAATGACATTTTGAATCATTTTTGGTAGAGTCCAAAAAATCCATTTTCTGATGAAAAACGATGACCCCGGACCAGTCGAACGTTGAAAAAATGGTCAATATTGATGAAATTTTAACATTTAATCTTTTGACTTTAAATGACGGTTGGATGTGAGTTATTACTTTTTCAACTAAAATAAGTGTGTTTAAAGTCATTTCTGTGCCTGAAATTGGTCAAAATTGAAGATTTTGAGTAAGCAAAACTCTGTAAAAATGGCAGTTTTGGTCACCACGAGGGTTTAAAAAGTGGTTATTCAACATGAGGCCCGATCAAAATGACATTTTGAATCATTTTTGGTAGAGTTTAAAAAATCAATTTTCTGATGAAAAACGATGACCCCGGACCAGTCGAACGTTGAAAAAATGGTCAATATTGATGAAATTTTAACATTTAATCTTTTGACTTTAAATGACGGTTGGATGTGAGTTATTACTTTTTCAACTAAAATAAGTGTGTTTAAAGTCATTTCTGTGCCTGAAATTGGTCAAAATTGAAGATTTTGAGTAAGCAAAACTCTGTAAAAATTGCAGTTTTGGTCACTGTGAGGGTTTAAAAAGTGGTTATTCAACATGAGGCCCGATCCAAATGACATTTTGAATCATTTTTGGTAGAGTCCAAAAAATCAATTTTCTGATGAAAAATGATGACCCCGGACCAGTCGAACGTTGAAAAAATGGTCAATATTGATGAAATTTTAACATTTAATCTTTTGACTTTAAATGACGGTTGGATGTGAGTTATTACTTTTTCAACTAAAATAAGTGTGTTTAAAGTCATTTCTGTGCCTGAAATTGGTCATAATTGAAGATTTTGAGTAAGCAAAACTCTGTAAAAATGGCAGTTTTGGTCACTGTGAGGGTTTAAAAAGTGGTTATTCAACATGAGGCCCGATCCAAATGACATTTTGAATCATTTTTGGTAGAGTCCAAAAAATCCATTTTCTGATGAAAAACGATGACCCCGGACCAGTCGAACGTTGAAAAAATGGTCAATATTGATGAAATTTTAACATTTAATCTTTTGACTTTAAATGACGGTTGGATGTGAGTTATTACTTTTTCAACTAAAATAAGTGTGTTTAAAGTCATTTCTGTGCCTGAAATTGGTCAAAATTGAAGATTTTGAGTAAGCAAAACTCTGTAAAAATGGCAGTTTTGGTCACTGTGAGGGTTTAAAAAGTGGTTATTCAACATGAGGCCCGATCCAAATGACATTTTGAATCATTTTTGGTAGAGTCCAAAAAATCAATTTTCTGATGAAAAACGATGACCCCGGACCAGTCGAACGTTGAAAAAATGGTCAATATTGATGAAATTTTAACATTTAATCTTTTGACTTTAAATGACGGTTGGATGTGAGTTATTACTTTTTCAACTAAAATAAGTGTGTTTAAAGTCATTTCTGTGCCTGAAATTGGTCAAAATTGAAGATTTTGAGTAAGCAAAACTCTGTAAAAATGGCAGTTTTGGTCACTGTGAGGGTTTAAAAAGTGGTTATTCAACATGAGGCCCGATCCAAATGACATTTTGTATCATTTTTGGTAGAGTCCAAAAAATCAATTTTCTGATGAAAAACGATGACCCCGGACCAGTCGAACGTTGAAAAAATGGTCAATATTGATGAAATTTTAACATTTAATCTTTTGACTTTAAATGACGGTTGGATGTGAGTTATTACTTTTTCAACTAAAATAAGTGTGTTTAAAGTCATTTCTGTGCCTGAAATTGGTCAAAATTGAAGATTTTGAGTAAGCAAAACTCTGTAAAAATGGCAGTTTTGGTCACTGTGAGGGTTTAAAAAGTGGTTATTCAACATGAGGCCCGATCCAAATGACATTTTGAATCATTTTTGGTAGAGTCCAAAAAATCCATTTTCTGATGAAAAACGATGACCCCGGACCAGTCGAACGTTGAAAAAATGGTCAATATTGATGAAATTTTAACATTTAATCTTTTGACTTTAAATGACGGTTGGATGTGAGTTATTACTTTTTCAACTAAAATAAGTGTGTTTAAAGTCATTTCTGTGCCTGAAATTGTCAAAATTGAAGATTTTGAGTAAGCAAAACTCTGTAAAAATGGCAATTTTGGTCACTGTGAGGGTTTAAAAAGTGGTTATTCAACATGAGGCCCGATCCAAATGACATTTTGAATCATTTTTGGTAGAGTCCAAAAAATCAATTTTCTGATGAAAAACGATGACCCCGGACCAGTCGAACGTTGAAAAAATGGTCAATATTGATGAAATTTTAACATTTAATCTTTTGACTTTAAATGACGGTTGGATGTGAGTTATTACTTTTTCAACTAAAATAAGTGTGTTTAAAGTCATTTCTGTGCCTGAAATTGGTCAAAATTGAAGATTTTGAGTAAGCAAAACTCTGTAAAAATGGCAGTTTTGGTCACTGTGAGGGTTTAAAAAGTGGTTATTCAACATGAGGCCCGATCCAAATGACATTTTGAATCATTTTTGGTAGAGTCCAAAAAATCAATTTTCTGATGAAAAACGATGACCCCGGACCAGTCGAACGTTGAAAAAATGGTCAATATTGATGAAATTTTAACATTTAATCTTTTGACTTTAAATGACGGTTGGATGTGAGTTATTACTTTTTCAACTAAAATAAGTGTGTTTAAAGTCATTTCTGTGCCTGAAATTGGTCAAAATTGAAGATTTTGAGTAAGCAAAACTCTGTAAAAATGGCAGTTTTGGTCACTGTGAGGGTTTAAAAAGTGGTTATTCAACATGAGGCCCGATCCAAATGACATTTTGAATCATTTTTGGTAGAGTCCAAAAAATCCATTTTCTGATGAAAAACGATGACCCCGGACGAGTCGAACGTTGAAAAAATGGTCAATATTGATGAAATTTTAACATTTAATCTTTTGACTTTAAATGACGGTTGGATGTGAGTTATTACTTTTTCAACTAAAATAAGTGTGTTTAAAGTCATTTATGTGCCTGAAATTGGTCAAAATTGAAGATTTTGAGTAAGCAAAACTCTGTAAAAATGGCAGTTTTGGTCACTGTGAGGGTTTAAAAAGTGGTTATTCAACATGAGGCCCGATCCAAATGACATTTTGAATCATTTTTGGTAGAGTCCAAAAAATCCATTTTCTGATGAAAAACGATGACCCCGGACCAGTCGAACGTTGAAAAAATGGTCAATATTGATGAAATTTTAACATTTAATCTTTTGACTTTAAATGACGGTTGGATGTGAGTTATTACTTTTTCAACTAAAATAAGTGTGTTTAAAGTCATTTCTGTGCCTGAAATTGGTCAAAATTGAAGATTTTGAGTAAGCAAAACTCTGTAAAAATGGCAGTTTTGGTCACCACGAGGGTTTAAAAAGTGGTTATTCAACATGAGGCCCGATCAAAATGACATTTTGAATCATTTTTGGTAGAGTTTAAAAAATCAATTTTCTGATGAAAAACGATGACCCCGGACCAGTCGAACGTTGAAAAAATGGTCAATATTGATGAAATTTTAACATTTAATCTTTTGACTTTAAATGACGGTTGGATGTGAGTTATTACTTTTTCAACTAAAATAAGTGTGTTTAAAGTCATTTCTGTGCCTGAAATTGGTCAAAATTGAAGATTTTGAGTAAGCAAAACTCTGTAAAAATTGCAGTTTTGGTCACTGTGAGGGTTTAAAAAGTGGTTATTCAACATGAGGCCCGATCCAAATGACATTTTGAATCATTTTTGGTAGAGTCCAAAAAATCAATTTTCTGATGAAAAATGATGACCCCGGACCAGTCGAACGTTGAAAAAATGGTCAATATTGATGAAATTTTAACATTTAATCTTTTGACTTTAAATGACGGTTGGATGTGAGTTATTACTTTTTCAACTAAAATAAGTGTGTTTAAAGTCATTTCTGTGCCTGAAATTGGTCATAATTGAAGATTTTGAGTAAGCAAAACTCTGTAAAAATGGCAGTTTTGGTCACTGTGAGGGTTTAAAAAGTGGTTATTCAACATGAGGCCCGATCCAAATGACATTTTGAATCATTTTTGGTAGAGTCCAAAAAATCCATTTTCTGATGAAAAACGATGACCCCGGACCAGTCGAACGTTGAAAAAATGGTCAATATTGATGAAATTTTAACATTTAATCTTTTGACTTTAAATGACGGTTGGATGTGAGTTATTACTTTTTCAACTAAAATAAGTGTGTTTAAAGTCATTTCTGTGCCTGAAATTGGTCAAAATTGAAGATTTTGAGTAAGCAAAACTCTGTAAAAATGGCAGTTTTGGTCACTGTGAGGGTTTAAAAAGTGGTTATTCAACATGAGGCCCGATCCAAATGACATTTTGAATCATTTTTGGTAGAGTCCAAAAAATCAATTTTCTGATGAAAAACGATGACCCCGGACCAGTCGAACGTTGAAAAAATGGTCAATATTGATGAAATTTTAACATTTAATCTTTTGACTTTAAATGACGGTTGGATGTGAGTTATTACTTTTTCAACTAAAATAAGTGTGTTTAAAGTCATTTCTGTGCCTGAAATTGGTCAAAATTGAAGATTTTGAGTAAGCAAAACTCTGTAAAAATGGCAGTTTTGGTCACTGTGAGGGTTTAAAAAGTGGTTATTCAACATGAGGCCCGATCCAAATGACATTTTGTATCATTTTTGGTAGAGTCCAAAAAATCAATTTTCTGATGAAAAACGATGACCCCGGACCAGTCGAACGTTGAAAAAATGGTCAATATTGATGAAATTTTAACATTTAATCTTTTGACTTTAAATGACGGTTGGATGTGAGTTATTACTTTTTCAACTAAAATAAGTGTGTTTAAAGTCATTTCTGTGCCTGAAATTGGTCAAAATTGAAGATTTTGAGTAAGCAAAACTCTGTAAAAATGGCAGTTTTGGTCACTGTGAGGGTTTAAAAAGTGGTTATTCAACATGAGGCCCGATCCAAATGACATTTTGAATCATTTTTGGTAGAGTCCAAAAAATCCATTTTCTGATGAAAAACGATGACCCCGGACCAGTCGAACGTTGAAAAAATGGTCAATATTGATGAAATTTTAACATTTAATCTTTTGACTTTAAATGACGGTTGGATGTGAGTTATTACTTTTTCAACTAAAATAAGTGTGTTTAAAGTCATTTCTGTGCCTGAAATTGTCAAAATTGAAGATTTTGAGTAAGCAAAACTCTGTAAAAATGGCAATTTTGGTCACTGTGAGGGTTTAAAAAGTGGTTATTCAACATGAGGCCCGATCCAAATGACATTTTGAATCATTTTTGGTAGAGTCCAAAAAATCAATTTTCTGATGAAAAACGATGACCCCGGACCAGTCGAACGTTGAAAAAATGGTCAATATTGATGAAATTTTAACATTTAATCTTTTGACTTTAAATGACGGTTGGATGTGAGTTATTACTTTTTCAACTAAAATAAGTGTGTTTAAAGTCATTTCTGTGCCTGAAATTGGTCAAAATTGAAGATTTTGAGTAAGCAAAACTCTGTAAAAATGGCAGTTTTGGTCACTGTGAGGGTTTAAAAAGTGGTTATTCAACATGAGGCCCGATCCAAATGACATTTTGAATCATTTTTGGTAGAGTCCAAAAAATCAATTTTCTGATGAAAAACGATGACCCCGGACCAGTCGAACGTTGAAAAAATGGTCAATATTGATGAAATTTTAACATTTAATCTTTTGACTTTAAATGACGGTTGGATGTGAGTTATTACTTTTTCAACTAAAATAAGTGTGTTTAAAGTCATTTCTGTGCCTGAAATTGGTCAAAATTGAAGATTTTGAGTAAGCAAAACTCTGTAAAAATGGCAGTTTTGGTCACTGTGAGGGTTTAAAAAGTGGTTATTCAACATGAGGCCCGATCCAAATGACATTTTGAATCATTTTTGGTAGAGTCCAAAAAATCCATTTTCTGATGAAAAACGATGACCCCGGACCAGTCGAACGTTGAAAAAATGGTCAATATTGATGAAATTTTAACATTTAATCTTTTGACTTTAAATGACGGTTGGATGTGAGTTATTACTTTTTCAACTAAAATAAGTGTGTTTAAAGTCATTTCTGTGCCTGAAATTGGTCAAAATTGAAGATTTTGAGTAAGCAAAACTCTGTAAAAATGGCAGTTTTGGTCACTGTGAGGGTTTAAAAAGTGGTTATTCAACATGAGGCCCGATCAAAATGACATTTTGAATCATTTTTGGTAGAGTCCAAAAAATCAATTTTCTGATGAAAAACGATGACCCCGGACCAGTCGAACGTTGAAAATATGGTCAATATTGATGAAATTTTAACATTTAATCTTTTGACTTTAAATGACGGTTGGATGTGAGTTATTACTTTTTCAACTAAAATAAGTGTGTTTAAAGTCATTTCTGTGCCTGAAATTTGTCAAAATTGAAGATTTTGAGTAAGCAAAACTCTGTAAAAATGGCAATTTTGGTCACTGTGAGGGTTTAAAAAGTGGTTATTCAACATGAGGCCCGATCCAAATGACATTTTGAATCATTTTTGGTAGAGTCCAAAAAATCAATTTTCTGATGAAAAACGATGACCCCGGACCAGTCGAACGTTGAAAAAATGGTCAATATTGATGAAATTTTAACATTTAATCTTTTGACTTTAAATGACGGTTGGATGTGAGTTATTACTTTTTCAACTAAAATAAGTGTGTTTAAAGTCATTTCTGTGCCTGAAATTGGTCAAAATTGAAGATTTTGAGTAAGCAAAACTCTGTAAAAATGGCAATTTTGGTCACTGTGAGGGTTTAAAAAGTGGTTATTCAACATGAGGCCCAATCCAAATGACATTTTGAATCATTTTTGGTAGAGTCCAAAAAATCAATTTTCTGATGAAGAACGATGACCCCGGACCAGTCGAACGTTGAAAAAATGGTCAATATTGATGAAATTTTAATATTTAATCTTTTGACTTTAAATGACGGTTGGATGTGAGTTATTACTTTTTCAACTAAAATAAGTGTGTTTAAAGTCATTTCTGTGCCTGAAATTGGTCAAAATTGAAGATTTTGAGTAAGCAAAACTCTGTAAAAATGGCAGTTTTGGTCACTGTGAGGGTTTAAAAAGTGGTTATTCAACATGAGGCCCGATCCAAATGACATTTTGAATCATTTTTGGTAGAGTCCAAAAAATCAATTTTCTGATGAAAAACGATGACCCCGGACCAGTCGAACGTTGAAAAAATGGTCAATATTGATGAAATTTTAACATTTAATCTTTTGACTTTAAATGACGGTTGGATGTGAGTTATTACTTTTTCAACTAAAATAAGTGTGTTTAAAGTCATTTATGTGCCTGAAATTGGTCAAAATTGAAGATTTTGAGTAAGCAAAACTCTGTAAAAATGGCAGTTTTGGTCACTGTGAGGGTTTAAAAAGTGGTTATTCAACATGAGGCCCGATCCAAATGACATTTTGAATCATTTTTGGTAGAGTCCAAAAAATCAATTTTCTGATGAAAAACGATGACCCCGGACTAGTCGAACGTTGAAAAAATGGTCAATATTGATGAAATTTTAACATTTAATCTTTTGACTTTAAATGACGGTTGGATGTGAGTTATTACTTTTTCAACTAAAATAAGTGTGTTTAAAGTCATTTCTGTGCCTGAAATTGGTCAAAATTGAAGATTTTGAGTAAGCAAAACTCTGTAAAAATGGCAGTTTTGGTCACTGTGAGGGTTTAAAAAGTGGTTATTCAACATGAGGCCCGATCCAAATGACATTTTGAATCATTTTTGGTAGAGTCCAAAAAATCCATTTTCTGATGAAAAACGATGACCCCGGACCAGTCGAACGTTGAAAAAATGGTCAATATTGATGAAATTTTAACATTTAATCTTTTGACTTTAAATGACGGTTGGATGTGAGTTATTACTTTTTCAACTAAAATAAGTGTGTTTAAAGTCATTTCTGTGCCTGAAATTGGTCAAAATTGAAGATTTTGAGTAAGCAAAACTCTGTAAAAATGGCAGTTTTGGTCACCACGAGGGTTTAAAAAGTGGTTATTCAACATGAGGCCCGATCAAAATGACATTTTGAATCATTTTTGGTAGAGTTTAAAAAATCAATTTTCTGATGAAAAACGATGACCCCGGACCAGTCGAACGTTGAAAAAATGGTCAATATTGATGAAATTTTAACATTTAATCTTTTGACTTTAAATGACGGTTGGATGTGAGTTATTACTTTTTCAACTAAAATAAGTGTGTTTAAAGTCATTTCTGTGCCTGAAATTGGTCAAAATTGAAGATTTTGAGTAAGCAAAACTCTGTAAAAATTGCAGTTTTGGTCACTGTGAGGGTTTAAAAAGTGGTTATTCAACATGAGGCCCGATCCAAATGACATTTTGAATCATTTTTGGTAGAGTCCAAAAAATCAATTTTCTGATGAAAAATGATGACCCCGGACCAGTCGAACGTTGAAAAAATGGTCAATATTGATGAAATTTTAACATTTAATCTTTTGACTTTAAATGACGGTTGGATGTGAGTTATTACTTTTTCAACTAAAATAAGTGTGTTTAAAGTCATTTCTGTGCCTGAAATTGGTCAAAATTGAAGATTTTGAGTAAGCAAAACTCTGTAAAAATGGCAGTTTTGGTCACTGTGAGGGTTTAAAAAGTGGTTATTCAACATGAGGCCCGATCCAAATGACATTTTGAATCATTTTTGGTAGAGTCCAAAAAATCCATTTTCTGATGAAAAACGATGACCCCGGACCAGTCGAACGTTGAAAAAATGGTCAATATTGATGAAATTTTAACATTTAATCTTTTGACTTTAAATGACGGTTGGATGTGAGTTATTACTTTTTCAACTAAAATAAGTGTGTTTAAAGTCATTTCTGTGCCTGAAATTGGTCAAAATTGAAGATTTTGAGTAAGCAAAACTCTGTAAAAATGGCAGTTTTGGTCACTGTGAGGGTTTAAAAAGTGGTTATTCAACATGAGGCCCGATCCAAATGACATTTTGAATCATTTTTGGTAGAGTCCAAAAAATCAATTTTCTGATGAAAAACGATGACCCCGGACCAGTCGAACGTTGAAAAAATGGTCAATATTGATGACATTTTAACATTTAATCTTTTGACTTTAAATGACGGTTGGATGTGAGTTATTACTTTTTCAACTAAAATAAGTGTGTTTAAAGTCATTTCTGTGGCTGAAATTGGTCAAAATTGAAGATTTTGAGTAAGCAAAACTCTGTAAAAATGGCAGTTTTGGTCACTGTGAGGGTTTAAAAAGTGGTTATTCAACATGAGGCCCGATCCAAATGACATTTTGAATCATTTTTGGTAGAGTCCAAAAAATCCATTTTCTGATGAAAAACGATGACCCCGGACCAGTCGAACGTTGAAAAAATGGTCAATATTGATGAAATTTTAACATTTAATCTTTTGACTTTAAATGACGGTTGGATGTGAGTTATTACTTTTTCAACTAAAATAAGTGTGTTTAAAGTCATTTCTGTGCCTGAAATTTGTCAAAATTGAAGATTTTGAGTAAGCAAAACTCTGTAAAAATGGCAATTTTGGTCACTGTGAGGGTTTAAAAAGTGGTTATTCAACATGAGGCCCGATCCAAATGACATTTTGAATCATTTTTGGTAGAGTCCAAAAAATCAATTTTCTGATGAAAAACGATGACCCCGGACCAGTCGAACGTTGAAAAAATGGTCAATATTGATGACATTTTAACATTTAATCTTTTGACTTTAAATGACGGTTGGATGTGAGTTATTACTTTTTCAACTAAAATAAGTGTGTTTAAAGTCATTTCTGTGCCTGAAATTGGTCAAAATTGAAGATTTTGAGTAAGCAAAACTCTGTAAAAATGGCAGTTTTGGTCACCACGAGGGTTTAAAAAGTGGTTATTCAACATGAGGCCCGATCAAAATGACATTTTGAATCATTTTTGGTAGAGTTTAAAAAATCAATTTTCTGATGAAAAACGATGACCCCGGACCAGTCGAACGTTGAAAAAATGGTCAATATTGATGAAATTTTAACATTTAATCTTTTGACTTTAAATGACGGTTGGATGTGAGTTATTACTTTTTCAACTAAAATAAGTGTGTTTAAAGTCATTTCTGTGCCTGAAATTGGTCAAAATTGAAGATTTTGAGTAAGCAAAACTCTGTAAAAATTGCAGTTTTGGTCACTGTGAGGGTTTAAAAAGTGGTTATTCAACATGAGGCCCGATCCAAATGACATTTTGAATCATTTTTGGTAGAGTCCCAAAAATCAATTTTCTGATGAAAAATGATGACCCCGGACCAGTCGAACGTTGAAAAAATGGTCAATATTGATGAAATTTTAACATTTAATCTTTTGACTTTAAATGACGGTTGGATGTGAGTTATTACTTTTTCAACTAAAATAAGTGTGTTTAAAGTCATTTCTGTGCCTGAAATTGGTCATAATTGAAGATTTTGAGTAAGCAAAACTCTGTAAAAATGGCAGTTTTGGTCACTGTGAGGGTTTAAAAAGTGGTTATTCAACATGAGGCCCGATCCAAATGACATTTTGAATCATTTTTGGTAGAGTCCAAAAAATCCATTTTCTGATGAAAAACGATGACCCCGGACCAGTCGAACGTTGAAAAAATGGTCAATATTGATGAAATTTTAACATTTAATCTTTTGACTTTAAATGACGGTTGAATGTGAGTTAGTACTTTTTCAACTAAAATAAGTGTGTTTAAAGTCATTTCTGTGCCTGAAATTGGTCAAAATTGAAGATTTTGAGTAAGCAAAACTCTGTAAAAATGGCAGTTTTGGTCACTGTGAGGGTTTAAAAAGTGGTTATTCAACATGAGGCCCGATCCAAATGACATTTTGAATCATTTTTGGTAGAGTCCAAAAAATCCATTTTCTGATGAAAAACGATGACCCCGGACCAGTCGAACGTTGAAAAAATGGTCAATATTGATGAAATTTTAACATTTAATCTTTTGACTTTAAATGACGGTTGGATGTGAGTTATTACTTTTTCAACTAAAATAAGTGTGTTTAAAGTCATTTCTGTGCCTGAAATTGGTCAAAATTGAAGATTTTGAGTAAGCAAAACTCTGTAAAAATGGCAGTTTTGGTCACTGTGAGGGTTTAAAAAGTGGTTATTCAACATGAGGCCCGATCCAAATGACATTTTGAATCATTTTTGGTAGAGTCCAAAAAATCCATTTTCTGATGAAAAACGATGACCCCGGACCAGTCGAACGTTGAAAAAATGGTCAATATTGATGAAATTTTAACATTTAATCTTTTGACTTTAAATGACGGTTGGATGTGAGTTATTACTTTTTCAACTAAAATAAGTGTGTTTAAAGTCATTTCTGTGCCTGAAATTGTCAAAATTGAAGATTTTGAGTAAGCAAAACTCTGTAAAAATGGCAATTTTGGTCACTGTGAGGGTTTAAAAAGTGGTTATTCAACATGAGGCCCGATCCAAATGACATTTTGAATCATTTTTGGTAGAGTCCAAAAAATCAATTTTCTGATGAAAAACGATGACCCCGGACCAGTCGAACGTTGAAAAAATGGTCAATATTGATGAAATTTTAACATTTAATCTTTTGACTTTAAATGACGGTTGGATGTGAGTTATTACTTTTTCAACTAAAATAAGTGTGTTTAAAGTCTGTTCTGTGCCTGAAATTGGTCAAAATTGAAGATTTTGAGTAAGCAAAACTCTGTAAAAATGGCAGTTTTGGTCACTGTGAGGGTTTAAAAAGTGGTTATTCAACATGAGGCCCAATCCAAATGACATTTTGAATCATTTTTGGTAGAGTCCAAAAAATCAATTTTCTGATGAAAAACGATGACCCCGGACCAGTCGAACGTTGAAAAAATGGTCAATATTGATGAAATTTTAACATTTAATCTTTTGACTTTAAATGACGGTTGGATGTGAGTTATTACTTTTTCAACTAAAATAAGTGTGTTTAAAGTCATTTCTGTGCCTGAAATTGGTCAAAATTGAAGATTTTGAGTAAGCAAAACTCTGTAAAAATGGCAGTTTTGGTCACTGTGAGGGTTTAAAAAGTGGTTATTCAACATGAGGCCCGATCCAAATGACATTTTGAATCATTTTTGGTAGAGTCCAAAAAATCAATTTTCTGATGAAAAACGATGACCCCGGACCAGTCGAACGTTGAAAAAATGGTCAATATTGATGACATTTTAACATTTAATCTTTTGACTTTAAATGACGGTTGGATGTGAGTTATTACTTTTTCAACTAAAATAAGTGTGTTTAAAGTCATTTCTGTGGCTGAAATTGGTCAAAATTGAAGATTTTGAGTAAGCAAAACTCTGTAAAAATGGCAGTTTTGGTCACTGTGAGGGTTTAAAAAGTGGTTATTCAACATGAGGCCCGATCCAAATGACATTTTGAATCATTTTTGGTAGAGTCCAAAAAATCCATTTTCTGATGAAAAACGATGACCCCGGACCAGTCGAACGTTGAAAAAATGGTCAATATTGATGAAATTTTAACATTTAATCTTTTGACTTTAAATGACGGTTGGATGTGAGTTATTACTTTTTCAACTAAAATAAGTGTGTTTAAAGTCATTTCTGTGCCTGAAATTTGTCAAAATTGAAGATTTTGAGTAAGCAAAACTCTGTAAAAATGGCAATTTTGGTCACTGTGAGGGTTTAAAAAGTGGTTATTCAACATGAGGCCCGATCCAAATGACATTTTGAATCATTTTTGGTAGAGTCCAAAAAATCAATTTTCTGATGAAAAACGATGACCCCGGACCAGTCGAACGTTGAAAAAATGGTCAACATTGATGAAATTTTAACATTTAATCTTTTGACTTTAAATGACGGTTGGATGTGAGTTATTACTTTTTCAACTAAAATAAGTGTGTTTAAAGTCATTTCTGTGCCTGAAATTGGTCAAAATTGAAGATTTTGAGTAAGCAAAACTCTGTAAAAATGGCAGTTTTGGTCACTGTGAGGGTTTAAAAAGTGGTTATTCAACATGAGGCCCGATCAAAATGACATTTTGAATCATTTTTGGTAGAGTCCAAAAAATCAATTTTCTGATGAAAAACGATGACCCCGGACCAGTCGAACGTTGAAAAAATGGTCAATATTGATGAAATGTTAACATTTAATCTTTTGACTTTAAATGACGGTTGGATGTGAGTTATTACTTTTTCAACTAAAATAAGTGTGTTTAAAGTCATTTCTGTGCCTGAAATTGGTCAAAATTGAAGATTTTGAGTAAGCAAAACTCTGTAAAAATGGCAATTTTGGTCACTGTGAGGGTTTAAAAAGTGGTTATTCAACATGAGGCCCAATCCAAATGACATTTTAAATCATTTTTGGTAGAGTCCAAAAAATCAATTTTCTGATGAAGAACGATGACCCCGGACCAGTCGAACGTTGAAAAAATGGTCAATATTGATGAAATTTTAATATTTAATCTTTTGACTTTAAATGACGGTTGGATGTGAGTTATTACTTTTTCAACTAAAATAAGTGTGTTTAAAGTCATTTCTGTGCCTGAAATTGGTCAAAATTGAAGATTTTGAGTAAGCAAAACTCTGTAAAAATGGCAGTTTTGGTCACTGTGAGGGTTTAAAAAGTGGTTATTCAACATGAGGCCCGATCCAAATGACATTTTGAATCATTTTTGGTAGAGTCCAAAAAATCAATTTTCTGATGAAAAACGATGACCCCGGACCAGTCGAACGTTGAAAAAATGGTCAATATTGATGAAATTTTAACATTTAATCTTTTGACTTTAAATGACGGTTGGATGTGAGTTATTACTTTTTCAACTAAAATAAGTGTGTTTAAAGTCATTTCTGTGCCTGAAATTGGTCAAAATTGAAGATTTTGAGTAAGCAAAACTCTGTAAAAATGGCAGTTTTGGTCACCACGAGGGTTTAAAAAGTGGTTATTCAACATGAGGCCCGATCAAAATGACATTTTGAATCATTTTTGGTAGAGTTTAAAAAATCAATTTTCTGATGAAAAACGATGACCCCGGACCAGTCGAACGTTGAAAAAATGGTCAATATTGATGAAATTTTAACATTTAATCTTTTGACTTTAAATGACGGTTGGATGTGAGTTATTACTTTTTCAACTAAAATAAGTGTGTTTAAAGTCATTTCTGTGCCTGAAATTGGTCAAAATTGAAGATTTTGAGTAAGCAAAACTCTGTAAAAATTGCAGTTTTGGTCACTGTGAGGGTTTAAAAAGTGGTTATTCAACATGAGGCCCGATCCAAATGACATTTTGAATCATTTTTGGTAGAGTCCAAAAAATCAATTTTCTGATGAAAAATGATGACCCCGGACCAGTCGAACGTTGAAAAAATGGTCAATATTGATGAAATTTTAACATTTAATCTTTTGACTTTAAATGACGGTTGGATGTGAGTTATTACTTTTTCAACTAAAATAAGTGTGTTTAAAGTCATTTCTGTGCCTGAAATTGGTCATAATTGAAGATTTTGAGTAAGCAAAACTCTGTAAAAATGGCAGTTTTGGTCACTGTGAGGGTTTAAAAAGTGGTTATTCAACATGAGGCCCGATCCAAATGACATTTTGAATCATTTTTGGTAGAGTCCAAAAAATCCATTTTCTGATGAAAAACGATGACCCCGGACCAGTCGAACGTTGAAAAAATGGTCAATATTGATGAAATTTTAACATTTAATCTTTTGACTTTAAATGACGGTGGGATGTGAGTTATTACTTTTTCAACTAAAATAAGTGTGTTTAAAGTCATTTCTGTGCCTGAAATTGGTCAAAATTGAAGATTTTGAGTAAGCAAAACTCTGTAAAAATGGCAGTTTTGGTCACTGTGAGGGTTTAAAAAGTGGTTATTCAACATGAGGCCCGATCCAAATGACATTTTGAATCATTTTTGGTAGAGTCCAAAAAATCAATTTTCTGATGAAAAACGATGACCCCGGACCAGTCGAACGTTGAAAAAATGGTCAATATTGATATAATTTTAACATTTAATCTTTTGACTTTAAATGACGGTTGGATGTGAGTTATTACTTTTTCAACTAAAATAAGTGTGTTTAAAGTCATTTCTGTGCCTGAAATTGGTCAAAATTGAAGATTTTGAGTAAGCAAAACTCTGTAAAAATGGCAGTTTTGGTCACTGTGAGGGTTTAAAAAGTGGTTATTCAACATGAGGCCCGATCCAAATGACATTTTGAATCATTTTTGGTAGAGTCCAAAAAATCAATTTTCTGATGAAAAACGATGACCCCGGACCAGTCGAACGTTGAAAAAATGGTCAATATTGATGAAATTTTAACATTTAATCTTTTGACTTTAAATGACGGTTGGATGTGAGTTATTACTTTTTCAACTAAAATAAGTGTGTTTAAAGTCATTTCTGTGCCTGAAATTGGTCAAAATTGAAGATTTTGAGTAAGCAAAACTCTGTAAAAATGGCAGTTTTGGTCACTGTGAGGGTTTAAAAAGTGGTTATTCAACATGAGGCCCGATCCAAATGACATTTTGAATCATTTTTGGTAGAGTCCAAAAAATCCATTTTCTGATGAAAAACGATGACCCCGGACCAGTCGAACGTTGAAAAAATGGTCAATATTGATGAAATTTTAACATTTAATCTTTTGACTTTAAATGACGGTTGGATGTGAGTTATTACTTTTTCAACTAAAATAAGTGTGTTTAAAGTCATTTCTGTGCCTGAAATTGGTCAAAATTGAAGATTTTGAGTAAGCAAAACTCTGTAAAAATGGCAGTTTTGGTCACTGTGAGGGTTTAAAAAGTGGTTATTCAACATGAGGCCCGATCAAAATGACATTTTGAATCATTTTTGGTAGAGTCCAAAAAATCAATTTTCTGATGAAAAACGATGACCCCGGACCAGTCGAACGTTGAAAAAATGGTCAATATTGATGAAATTTTAACATTTAATCTTTTGACTTTAAATGACGGTTGGATGTGAGTTATTACTTTTTCAACTAAAATAAGTGTGTTTAAAGTCATTTCTGTGCCTGAAATTTGTCAAAATTGAAGATTTTGAGTAAGCAAAACTCTGTAAAAATGGCAATTTTGGTCACTGTGAGGGTTTAAAAAGTGGTTATTCAACATGAGGCCCGATCCAAATGACATTTTGAATCATTTTTTGGAGAGTCCAAAAAATCAATTTTCTGATGAAAAACGATGACCCCGGACCAGTCGAACGTTGAAAAAATGGTCAATATTGATGAAATTTTAACATTTAATCTTTTGACTTTAAATGACGGTTGGATGTGAGTTATTACTTTTTCAACTAAAATAAGTGTGTTTAAAGTCATTTCTGTGCCTGAAATTGGTCAAAATTGAAGATTTTGAGTAAGCAAAACTCTGTAAAAATGGCAGTTTTGGTCACTGTGAGGGTTTAAAAAGTGGTTATTCAACATGAGGCCCGATCAAAATGACATTTTGAATCATTTTTGGTAGAGTCCAAAAAATCAATTTTCTGATGAAAAACGATGACCCCGGACCAGTCGAACGTTGAAAAAATGGTCAATATTGATGAAATTTTAATATTTAATCTTTTGACTTTAAATGACGGTTGGATGTGAGTTATTACTTTTTCAACTAAAATAAGTGTGTTTAAAGTCATTTCTGTGCCTGAAATTGGTCAAAATTGAAGATTTTGAGTAAGCAAAACTCTGTAAAAATGTCAGTTTTGGTCACTGTGAGGGTTTAAAAAGTGGTTATTCAACATGAGGCCCGATCCAAATGACATTTTGAATCATTTTTGGTAGAGTCCAAAAAATCAATTTTCTGATGAAAAACGATGACCCCGGACCAGTCGAACGTTGAAAAAATGGTCAATATTGATGAAATTTTAACATTTAATCTTTTGACTTTAAATGACGGTTGGATGTGAGTTATTACTTTTTCAACTAAAATAAGTGTGTTTAAAGTCATTTATGTGCCTGAAATTGGTCAAAATTGAAGATTTTGAGTAAGCAAAACTCTGTAAAAATGGCAGTTTTGGTCACTGTGAGGGTTTAAAAAGTGGTTATTCAACATGAGGCCCGATCCAAATGACATTTTGAATCATTTTTGGTAGAGTCCAAAAAATCAATTTTCTGATGAAAAACGATGACCCCGGACTAGTCGAACGTTGAAAAAATGGTCAATATTGATGAAATTTTAACATTTAATCTTTTGACTTTAAATGACGGTTGGATGTGAGTTATTACTTTTTCAACTAAAATAAGTGTGTTTAAAGTCATTTCTGTGCCTGAAATTGGTCAAAATTGAAGATTTTGAGTAAGCAAAACTCTGTAAAAATGGCAGTTTTGGTCACTGTGAGGGTTTAAAAAGTGGTTATTCAACATGAGGCCCGATCCAAATGACATTTTGAATCATTTTTGGTAGAGTCCAAAAAATCCATTTTCTGATGAAAAACGATGACCCGGACCAGTCGAACGTTGAAAAAATGGTCAATATTGATGACATTTTAACATTTAATCTTTTGACTTTAAATGACGGTTGGATGTGAGTTATTACTTTTTCAACTAAAATAAGTGTGTTTAAAGTCATTTCTGTGCCTGAAATTGGTCAAAATTGAAGATTTTGAGTAAGCAAAACTCTGTAAAAATGGCAGTTTTGGTCACCACGAGGGTTTAAAAAGTGGTTATTCAACATGAGGCCCGATCAAAATGACATTTTGAATCATTTTTGGTAGAGTTTAAAAAATCAATTTTCTGATGAAAAACGATGACCCCGGACCAGTCGAACGTTGAAAAAATGGTCAATATTGATGAAATTTTAACATTTAATCTTTTGACTTTAAATGACGGTTGGATGTGAGTTATTACTTTTTCAACTAAAATAAGTGTGTTTAAAGTCATTTCTGTGCCTGAAATTGGTCAAAATTGAAGATTTTGAGTAAGCAAAACTCTGTAAAAATTGCAGTTTTGGTCACTGTGAGGGTTTAAAAAAGTGGATTCAACATGAGGCCCGATCCAAATGACATTTTGAATCATTTTTGGTAGAGTCCAAAAAATCAATTTTCTGATGAAAAACGATGACCCCGGACTAGTCGAACGTTGAAAAAATGGTCAATATTGATGAAATTTTAACATTTAATCTTTTGACTTTAAATGACGGTTGGATGTGAGTTATTACTTTTTCAACTAAAATAAGTGTGTTTAAAGTCATTTCTGTGCCTGAAATTGGTCAAAATTGAAGATTTTGAGTAAGCAAAACTCTGTAAAAATGGCAGTTTTGGTCACTGTGAGGGTTTAAAAAGTGGTTATTCAACATGAGGCCCGATCCAAATGACATTTTGAATCATTTTTGGTAGAGTCCAAAAAATCCATTTTCTGATGAAAAACGATGACCCCGGACCAGTCGAACGTTGAAAAAAGTGGTCAATATTGATGAAATTTTAACATTTAATCTTTTGACTTTAAATGACGGTTGGATGTGAGTTATTACTTTTTCAACTAAAATAAGTGTGTTTAAAGTCATTTCTGTGCCTGAAATTGGTCAAAATTGAAGATTTTGAGTAAGCAAAACTCTGTAAAAATGGCAGTTTTGGTCACCACGAGGGTTTAAAAAGTAGTTATTCAACATGAGGCCCGATCAAAATGACATTTTGAATCATTTTTGGTAGAGTTTAAAAAATCAATTTTCTGATGAAAAACGATGACCCCGGACCAGTCGAACGTTGAAAAAATGGTCAATATTGATGAAATTTTAACATTTAATCTTTTGACTTTAAATGACGGTTGGATGTGAGTTATTACTTTTTCAACTAAAATAAGTGTGTTTAAAGTCATTTCTGTGCCTGAAATTTGTCAAAATTGAAGATTTTGAGTAAGCAAAACTCTGTAAAAATGGCAATTTTGGTCACTGTGAGGGTTTAAAAAGTGGTTATTCAACATGAGGCCCGATCCAAATGACATTTTGAATCATTTTTGGTAGAGTCCAAAAAATCAATTTTCTGATGAAAAACGATGACCCCGGACCAGTCGAACGTTGAAAAAATGGTCAATATTGATGAAATTTTAACATTTAATCTTTTGACTTTAAATGACGGTTGGATGTGAGTTATTACTTTTTCAACTAAAATAAGTGTGTTTAAAGTCATTTCTGTGCCTGAAATTGGTCAAAATTGAAGATTTTGAGTAAGCAAAACTCTGTAAAAATGGCAGTTTTGGTCACTGTGAGGGTTTAAAAAGTGGTTATTCAACATGAGGCCCGATCCAAATGACATTTTGAATCATTTTTGGTAGAGTCCAAAAAATCAATTTTCTGATGAAAAACGATGACCCCGGACTAGTGGAACGTTGAAAAAATGGTCAATATTGATGAAATTTTAACATTTAATCTTTTGACTTTAAATGACGGTTGGATGTGAGTTATTACTTTTTCAACTAAAATAAGTGTGTTTAAAGTCATTTCTGTGCCTGAAATTGGTCAAAATTGAAGATTTTGAGTAAGCAAAACTCTGTAAAAATGGCAGTTTTGGTCACTGTGAGGGTTTAAAAAGTGGTTATTCAACATGAGGCCCGATCCAAATGACATTTTGAATCATTTTTGGTAGAGTCCAAAAAATCCATTTTCTGATGAAAAACGATGACCCCGGACCAGTCGAACGTTGAAAAAATGGTCAATATTGATGACATTTTAACATTTAATCTTTTGACTTTAAATGACGGTTGGATGTGAGTTATTACTTTTTCAACTAAAATAAGTGTGTTTAAAGTCATTTCTGTGCCTGAAATTGGTCAAAATTGAAGATTTTGAGTAAGCAAAACTCTGTAAAAATGGCAGTTTTGGTCACCACGAGGGTTTAAAAAGTGGTTATTCAACATGAGGCCCGATCAAAATGACATTTTGAATCATTTTTGGTAGAGTTTAAAAAATCAATTTTCTGATGAAAAACGATGACCCCGGACCAGTCGAACGTTGAAAAAATGGTCAATATTGATGAAATTTTAACATTTAATCTTTTGACTTTAAATGACGGTTGGATGTGAGTTATTACTTTTTCAACTAAAATAAGTGTGTTTAAAGTCATTTCTGTGCCTGAAATTGGTCAAAATTGAAGATTTTGAGTAAGCAAAACTCTGTAAAAATTGCAGTTTTGGTCACTGTGAGGGTTTAAAAAGTGGTTATTCAACATGAGGCCCGATCCAAATGACATTTTGAATCATTTTTGGTAGAGTCCAAAAAATCAATTTTCTGATGAAAAACGATGACCCCGGACCAGTCGAACGTTGAAAAAATGGTCAATATTGATGACATTTTAACATTTAATCTTTTGACTTTAAATGACGGTTGGATGTGAGTTATTACTTTTTCAACTAAAATAAGTGTGTTTAAAGTCATTTCTGTGCCTGAAATTGGTCAAAATTGAAGATTTTGAGTAAGCAAAACTCTGTAAAAATGGCAGTTTTGGTCACCACGAGGGTTTAAAAAAGTGGTTATTCAACATGAGGCCCGATCAAAATGACATTTTGAATCATTTTTGGTAGAGTTTAAAAAATCAATTTTCTGATGAAAAACGATGACCCCGGACCAGTCGAACGTTGAAAAAATGGTCAATATTGATGAAATTTTAACATTTAATCTTTTGACTTTAAATGACGGTTGGATGTGAGTTATTACTTTTTCAACTAAAATAAGTGTGTTTAAAGTCATTTCTGTGCCTGAAATTGGTCAAAATTGAAGATTTTGAGTAAGCAAAACTCTGTAAAAATTGCAGTTTTGGTCACTGTGAGGGTTTAAAAAGTGGATTCAACATGAGGCCCGATCCAAATGACATTTTGAATCATTTTTGGTAGAGTCCAAAAAATCAATTTTCTGATGAAAAACGATGACCCCGGACTAGTCGAACGTTGAAAAAATGGTCAATATTGATGAAATTTTAACATTTAATCTTTTGACTTTAAATGACGGTTGGATGTGAGTTATTACTTTTTCAACTAAAATAAGTGTGTTTAAAGTCATTTCTGTGCCTGAAATTGGTCAAAATTGAAGATTTTGAGTAAGCAAAACTCTGTAAAAATGGCAGTTTTGGTCACTGTGAGGGTTTAAAAAGTGGTTATTCAACATGAGGCCCGATCCAAATGACATTTTGAATCATTTTTGGTAGAGTCCAAAAAATCCATTTTCTGATGAAAAACGATGACCCCGGACCAGTCGAACGTTGAAAAAAGTGGTCAATATTGATGAAATTTTAACATTTAATCTTTTGACTTTAAATGACGGTTGGATGTGAGTTATTACTTTTTCAACTAAAATAAGTGTGTTTAAAGTCATTTCTGTGCCTGAAATTGGTCAAAATTGAAGATTTTGAGTAAGCAAAACTCTGTAAAAATGGCAGTTTTGGTCACCACGAGGGTTTAAAAAGTAGTTATTCAACATGAGGCCCGATCAAAATGACATTTTGAATCATTTTTGGTAGAGTTTAAAAAATCAATTTTCTGATGAAAAACGATGACCCCGGACCAGTCGAACGTTGAAAAAATGGTCAATATTGATGAAATTTTAACATTTAATCTTTTGACTTTAAATGACGGTTGGATGTGAGTTATTACTTTTTCAACTAAAATAAGTGTGTTTAAAGTCATTTCTGTGCCTGAAATTTGTCAAAATTGAAGATTTTGAGTAAGCAAAACTCTGTAAAATGGCAATTTTGGTCACTGTGAGGGTTTAAAAAGTGGTTATTCAACATGAGGCCCGATCCAAATGACATTTTGAATCATTTTTGGTAGAGTCCAAAAAATCAATTTTCTGATGAAAAACAATGACCCCGGACCAGTCGAACGTTGAAAAAATGGTCAATATTGATGAAATTTTAACATTTAATCTTTTGACTTTAAATGACGGTTGGATGTGAGTTATTACTTTTTCAACTAAAATAAGTGTGTTTAAAGTCATTTCTGTGCCTGAAATTGGTCAAAATTGAAGATTTTGAGTAAGCAAAACTCTGTAAAAATGGCAGTTTTGGTCACTGTGAGGGTTTAAAAAGTGGTTATTCAACATGAGGCCCGATCCAAATGACATTTTGAATCATTTTTGGTAGAGTCCAAAAAATCCATTTTCTGATGAAAAACGATGACCCCGGACCAGTCGAACGTTGAAAAAATGGTCAATATTGATGACATTTTAACATTTAATCTTTTGACTTTAAATGACGGTTGGATGTGAGTTATTACTTTTTCAACTAAAATAAGTGTGTTTAAAGTCATTTCTGTGCCTGAAATTGGTCAAAATTGAAGATTTTGAGTAAGCAAAACTCTGTAAAAATGGCAGTTTTGGTCACCACGAGGGTTTAAAAAGTGGTTATTCAACATGAGGCCCGATCAAAATGACATTTTGAATCATTTTTGGTAGAGTTTAAAAAAATCAATTTTCTGATGAAAAACGATGACCCCGGACCAGTCGAACGTTGAAAAAATGGTCAATATTGATGAAATTTTAACATTTAATCTTTTGACTTTAAATGACGGTTGGATGTGAGTTATTACTTTTTCAACTAAAATAAGTGTGTTTAAAGTCATTTCTGTGCCTGAAATTGGTCAAAATTGAAGATTTTGAGTAAGCAAAACTCTGTAAAAATTGCAGTTTTGGTCACTGTGAGGGTTTAAAAAGTGGATTCAACATGAGGCCCGATCCAAATGACATTTTGAATCATTTTTGGTAGAGTCCAAAAAATCAATTTTCTGATGAAAAACGATGACCCCGGACTAGTCGAACGTTGAAAAAATGGTCAATATTGATGAAATTTTAACATTTAATCTTTTGACTTTAAATGACGGTTGGATGTGAGTTATTACTTTTTCAACTAAAATAAGTGTGTTTAAAGTCATTTCTGTGCCTGAAATTGGTCAAAATTGAAGATTTTGAGTAAGCAAAACTCTGTAAAAATGGCAGTTTTGGTCACTGTGAGGGTTTAAAAAGTGGTTATTCAACATGAGGCCCGATCCAAATGACATTTTGAATCATTTTTGGTAGAGTCCAAAAAATCCATTTTCTGATGAAAAACGATGACCCCGGACCAGTCGAACGTTGAAAAAAGTGGTCAATATTGATGAAATTTTAACATTTAATCTTTTGACTTTAAATGACGGTTGGATGTGAGTTATTACTTTTTCAACTAAAATAAGTGTGTTTAAAGTCATTTCTGTGCCTGAAATTGGTCAAAATTGAAGATTTTGAGTAAGCAAAACTCTGTAAAAATGGCAGTTTTGGTCACCACGAGGGTTTAAAAAGTAGTTATTCAACATGAGGCCCGATCAAAATGACATTTTGAATCATTTTTGGTAGAGTTTAAAAAATCAATTTTCTGATGAAAAACGATGACCCCGGACCAGTCGAACGTTGAAAAAATGGTCAATATTGATGAAATTTTAACATTTAATCTTTTGACTTTAAATGACGGTTGGATGTGAGTTATTACTTTTTCAACTAAAATAAGTGTGTTTAAAGTCATTTCTGTGCCTGAAATTTGTCAAAATTGAAGATTTTGAGTAAGCAAAACTCTGTAAAAATGGCAATTTTGGTCACTGTGAGGGTTTAAAAAGTGGTTATTCAACATGAGGCCCGATCCAAATGACATTTTGAATCATTTTTGGTAGAGTCCAAAAAATCAATTTTCTGATGAAAAACAATGACCCCGGACCAGTCGAACGTTGAAAAAATGGTCAATATTGATGAAATTTTAACATTTAATCTTTTGACTTTAAATGACGGTTGGATGTGAGTTATTACTTTTTCAACTAAAATAAGTGTGTTTAAAGTCATTTCTGTGCCTGAAATTGGTCATAATTGAAGATTTTGAGTAAGCAAAACTCTGTAAAAATGGCAGTTTTGGTCACTGTGAGGGTTTAAAAAGTGGTTATTCAACATGAGGCCCGATCCAAATGACATTTTGAATCATTTTTGGTAGAGTCCAAAAAATCCATTTTCTGATGAAAAACGATGACCCCGGACCAGTCGAACGTTGAAAAAATGGTCAATATTGATGAAATTTTAACATTTAATCTTTTGACTTTAAATGACGGTTGGATGTGAGTTATTACTTTTTCAACTAAAATAAGTGTGTTTAAAGTCATTTCTGTGCCTGAAATTGGTCAAAATTGAAGATTTTGAGTAAGCAAAACTCTGTAAAAATGGCAGTTTTGGTCACTGTGAGGGTTTAAAAAGTGGTTATTCAACATGAGGCCCGATCCAAATGACATTTTGAATCATTTTTGGTAGAGTCCAAAAAATCAATTTTCTGATGAAAAACGATGACCCCGGACCAGTCGAACGTTGAAAAAATGGTCAATATTGATGAAATTTTAACATTTAATCTTTTGACTTTAAATGACGGTTGGATGTGAGTTATTACTTTTTCAACTAAAATAAGTGTGTTTAAAGTCATTTCTGTGCCTGAAATTGGTCAAAATTGAAGATTTTGAGTAAGCAAAACTCTGTAAAAATGGCAGTTTTGGTCACTGTGAGGGTTTAAAAAGTGGTTATTCAACATGAGGCCCGATCCAAATGACATTTTGTATCATTTTTGGTAGAGTCCAAAAAATCAATTTTCTGATGAAAAACGATGACCCCGGACCAGTCGAACGTTGAAAAAATGGTCAATATTGATGAAATTTTAACATTTAATCTTTTGACTTTAAATGACGGTTGGATGTGAGTTATTACTTTTTCAACTAAAATAAGTGTGTTTAAAGTCATTTCTGTGCCTGAAATTGGTCAAAATTGAAGATTTTGAGTAAGCAAAACTCTGTAAAAATGGCAGTTTTGGTCACTGTGAGGGTTTAAAAAGTGGTTATTCAACATGAGGCCCGATCCAAATGACATTTTGAATCATTTTTGGTAGAGTCCAAAAAATCCATTTTCTGATGAAAAACGATGACCCCGGACCAGTCGAACGTTGAAAAAATGGTCAATATTGATGAAATTTTAACATTTAATCTTTTGACTTTAAATGACGGTTGGATGTGAGTTATTACTTTTTCAACTAAAATAAGTGTGTTTAAAGTCATTTCTGTGCCTGAAATTGTCAAAATTGAAGATTTTGAGTAAGCAAAACTCTGTAAAAATGGCAATTTTGGTCACTGTGAGGGTTTAAAAAGTGGTTATTCAACATGAGGCCCGATCCAAATGACATTTTGAATCATTTTTGGTAGAGTCCAAAAAATCAATTTTCTGATGAAAAACGATGACCCCGGACCAGTCGAACGTTGAAAAAATGGTCAATATTGATGAAATTTTAACATTTAATCTTTTGACTTTAAATGACGGTTGGATGTGAGTTATTACTTTTTCAACTAAAATAAGTGTGTTTAAAGTCATTTCTGTGCCTGAAATTGGTCAAAATTGAAGATTTTGAGTAAGCAAAACTCTGTAAAAATGGCAGTTTTGGTCACTGTGAGGGTTTAAAAAGTGGTTATTCAACATGAGGCCCGATCCAAATGACATTTTGAATCATTTTTGGTAGAGTCCAAAAAATCAATTTTCTGATGAAAAACGATGACCCCGGACCAGTCGAACGTTGAAAAAATGGTCAATATTGATGAAATTTTAACATTTAATCTTTTGACTTTAAATGACGGTTGGATGTGAGTTATTACTTTTTCAACTAAAATAAGTGTGTTTAAAGTCATTTCTGTGCCTGAAATTGGTCAAAATTGAAGATTTTGAGTAAGCAAAACTCTGTAAAAATGGCAGTTTTGGTCACTGTGAGGGTTTAAAAAGTGG